>NC_091283.1:374273111-374573880 GCF_032444005.1 Ranitomeya imitator
AGGACCTTCGATTACATCGCGGTCACATGACATTAATAAATATATTCGGTGCATTCCGCCAACCCTAACAGTATGTATATAGCAGCCACATGGTATATACCACAGGCCACGTAGTACTCCTATATACTACGTGGCCTGTGCTATATACTATGTGGCTGCTATATATATACATACATACATATTCTAGAATACCCGATGCGTTAGAATCGGCCCACCATCTAGTATATACATATGTGTCACGGTCAGCCGCAGCTGCGGCCCAGCCCATAGACGCCCCCAAGCTGACCAACCTCAGAAGGCGTGGGGCGTGCATCCCCCGGGGATGAAATGCGGACCCTTTATCCGCAGAGGGGGACCCGTGCCTACCCGAACTAGGGGAGGGCAGAGACCGGGGTTCTGTGGCAGCTGAGCATGTGGACAAGGAAAGAGGACTTGATTACACCGCACAACTTCAGGTATAGAGAAAGTAAAGTTTACTAAAGTCACACAGTACATAAACAAAACATGACGATGTCAGGCTCCCGATTCTACACCTCCAGAAGGGTACCACCCAGTGGACCCAAAGGCACCAATGGATCACCAAGGCACACATAGGCGGGACATCAGGACTCAGGCAGGACATCAGGGTACAAACAGGACATCAGGATACAGACAGGACATCAGGGCATCTGGACTCAGGAAAACCTCAGGACATCAGGACACAGGCAGGGCATCAGGACACAGGAATACCGGATAGACATCTGGGACACTGGCATGGCAGCCCAGGTCATCGGCTGGGACACTGGCGTGGCAGCCCAGGGCAGCAGTTACATCAGGATATCAGACACAGGGAGCACAATAGGACATCAGGGAACAGACAGGATATTAGGACTTCAGGGTCCATGAGGTCATCAAGACACAGGCAGGACATATGGGTACAGACAGGACATCAGGACATCTGGACCCAGGGTCACCGGCAGACATCAGACAGGAGTCGTTCGGTTCCGGACATCTGACACCACCTACAGGCACCACCAGAGACATCAGGCTCCCAGCTCCAGACAGTGGTCATCAGGTTCCAGACTGCGGTCGTCAGGCTCCGGGCATCTGACCTAGGAAGGAACTCAAGCGTGATGGTGCAAACAGCACCGTACTGGACATGAGCCAGGCGGGGTTAACAACGCATGGTAGTCAGAGCACAGAGTAGTAGATGCTCAGCAGAAACACTGGTTTCAAGAGACTCGAAGTCACTGGGAGTGAGTCTCCAGATGCAGAGGGATTCCAAGAACATAATCACAGCACAGTTCAGACTGGTTCAGGTACAGGACAGGTACAGGATCAAGGATTCGGGCCTGGATATACCGCCTTCAGGACAGGTGCCAGATCAGGACAAAACAGGAATCAAGGCAAGGACTTTTGTACCAAAACATAGACAGGAGAGGTGCAGGAACACAAACACACATAACAAAGTTCAGGAGCTTTGTGAGTAGCTCAGGCCCCGCCCACAGGGCAGGGGAACGTTATATATAAGCTGCCCCTCAGCAATTGGCTGGGGACAGCATTTGAAGTACACACCCTCACCCTGATAAAAGCAGGGGAGGTGTGGCCGCGCACGCCCTAAGCACAAACAGAAACCATTACAGCACAAACAGTGCAGGATCTGAGGCTCAGGGCACCTGACTGAAACTGCACGAACTGACCCACGTGGAAAGTCATGCACCAGCTGCAAATGACCTCACAACCCGCGGACAGCAGCAACCAGGGACTGCACATGAGGAAGGTATGCAGAAGGGCAAATACCTTAAAACCCATGAGAAGGCTCATTCCAAGTAACAGCCAACAGTATCCCAGCTCAAATTAGGGGGAAAAGAGCAAAGGGTTAAAGCAAACATATGCGTTGTCATGCCGAAAACAAGAAACAGACAGAACAGCATGACAATATGTATAAGATATATAAATTATTTTGTTTTTTAAATAAATCTGAAATTAACCTTTATCTTTTATTTTTCCTTAGAGTTTTCATTTCAAAGCAGGAATTGAACAAAAAACCTCTTACATGGATTTATGTCTTTATTTACACAGGAAAATATAATAACTGCATGATTTTATATTTTTAACACTTAAAAGAAAAAAAAGACATAACTATCAATCTAAAATTTGTGTACTGTAATTTTTTTTCTGTAACAATCTAAAACTTGTTTTTTTTCCTTTGCATAGTAAATATATATTTACTGCATAGCATGTCACAACAGGTGTTTCAGTTTAAAATTGTAACCTTAGAAAAAAGCTTTAGAAGCCCCTCAGCCTTTGCAAGTCAAATGAATTCAGTTGCAGGCCCTGTACCAAATATAGCTGTAGAACAAATGATCAAGTTTCTTATGGATGAGTCCTATCTATAGATATTTTACAAAGTGTTAGGCTATGTGTATTTGGGGAATATTCAAATAATTATTATTAAAATATTAAATTTAATACTTTACAATGTTCATTGATAATTAGGATACAATATTTTGGGTTAATACACATGTATTCTAATTCTTTGTATGTGAAATATGTAGTTTCAACTTATATGTGTGTCACAGTCTGAGTGATAGATGACATATGAGCGTTTGAGCAGCTTCTAAGAGTGCACTTAACGTAAGAGTGAATAACGTGGAATGTGTATGTATAGTATGAGAGAGGCCTCATGGTATTTTATGAAATATTATTTACTCAACATATATTTCTTTAGTAATTATTATTACTTAATTTAGTTAATAGTGAATAAGTGCAATCACACATCAATATGGTTTATCAAGAAAATCTACATTTAGAACATTTTTCCAAATGATAATTTTATGGTATTAAGTGTTTTTTAATGGTTACATAGATGGGTACATATCTTCAAACAAATATATGGCACGAGCTGATATGACAGTTATTAAATTAATTATTTTTATTTTTGGTTTTTATAAATGAATTTTTTCATAAAATAATATTTTTTGGTAATAAGGGGGAAATGTGTTTTTGATCCTGATTACATCATCACATTTCATCAATACCTCTTCACACATTTTAATAAAGAAGAAATATTAATAAGGTACTATTGGGTATAATAACATTAAGTATTATAAAAGTCATTTTTTTACTCCAATGAAGGGTATTATATGCAAAGTTACATAATTTCAATATTTTGGTACTACAAGGTTATGACAAGTATGAAAACATTTACATTATGAAAATATTAAGGGAATGTGTTACTGAGACATAACCTCAGCATTTGTCATCAACATATAAAAGCCTTATTTTTATTCTCATTTTAATTTTTTCTTACTTCATTTTTATTCTTAATTTTTATTTTTTATCTCAAGAAGAAAAAAATCAATATTTAATAAAGTAATGTCTAGTACAAGAATATTGCTTAATTAAATATAGTGATCATATGGTTTCAAATCTGAGTTAAATACAACAATTCTTTCACTCATTCATTCATTCATTCATTCATTTATATTCTTATTTTTGTTCATGGCTACACATTCTTACATATTATTGGTCTAAAAAAATATAGTTTATTAATAAAGTTTTAGTAATAAAGATGGAAACACTTGTTACATAAAAGACACACTGACATCTATGGGTTCAAAAAGAAATTACACCTATGACATAAAAATGTCCTATCACATGAAGAATATGGTTAATAATGTATTATCATTTATTATTATTATTTTATTTTTCCAAATATGAATTCTACATTAATATTCTGATAATAATATGTATATTATTGATTGCTATGGTATGCTGTGATATTACAAGTTAGGAAAATTACCAGATTTGGTATAGAATAGTAACATAGTTAGTAAGGCTGAAAAAAGACATTTGTCCATCCAGTTCAGCCTATATTCCATCATAATAAATCCCCAGATCTACGTCCTTCTACAGAACCTAATAATTGTATGATACAATATTGTTCTGCTCCAGGAAGACATCCAGGCCTCTCTTGAACCCCTCGACTGAGTTCGCCATCACCACCTCCTCAGGCAAGCAATTCCAGATTCTCACTGCCCTAACAGTAAAGAATCCTCTTCTATGTTGGTGGAAAAACCTTCTCTCCTCCAGACGCAAAGAATGCCCCCTTGTGCCCGTCACCTTCCTTGGTATAAACAGATCCTCAGCGAGATATTTGTATTGTCCCCTTATAGGAAATGAAGACTTCAATCAAGATACTGAAGTTACGTTAAAAAGACTTTTCATATTTCTAAATTTAATTGATTCTTAAAAGTTGAAAGAACAAAAAGCCGTTATCCAGAAGTTCCACAAGGTAACAATGCTATATGATTTCTAAATAATAATAGACTGTGTCAAATACAATTCATGTCATCACTAGCAACCACGACTGCGCATCCATCACTGACAACTATGAGTACAGTATCTAAACTGACAACCACAATTGGAGAGGTCGATGATCCTATGATGCTAATATTAACTGTGTTATTATTTTTTTATCATGTTGCAGTGGTTTCCCATCACCTATAAGACTTCCATGAAAGCTGGTGAACAATCAGGTAATTGTCAGGACGCTACAACCCTGACATGTGTACTGTGCACTAAAGACTGGTTATGGTGCTATGATTAGCAGGGAAGAGTCAATTTAACCCTTGCTGTGCCGACCAAAGAAATCACACCTGTTCCAAGACCAATGCGGAGGATATGGATGGATTCCAGATCCAAGGCAAGCCAATGTAAGTCCAGGTCTTTAAAGGAGACACTGCAATGATATTAAAGCTACATTTCATCTATGAACTTTGTTTACTTATCAACATTTGAATTTATGGACTTTGATTGAGACATGACACACAGTCTCTACAAAATCTACATGCTATCATCTATTTCAAAAGAATTATAATAAAGATTGTTTTAAAAGAACCAAGAAGAAGACATCAAGATGAAGACCAGATGACATCAGATGACGATCAGACCTGAGATGCTTCAAATATATATAGGGAAGTATAATGATATATTTTATATGAATATTAGTCACGGCTTACCATAACATTAATTTACATGTCAATATGTTATTGAGTACGTATAACAATATTATTATTATTTATATTATTATGAACATTAAATTATTTTGCCAAAGAAGAAGAAAAGAAGAAAGATCTTATTAATATGTTTACTTTGAGGGTTCCAATCAATGTCTGTCACCCTCAAAAGGGGGAATTGTTAAATATTCATTATTAATTGAATTATTCATATTCTCAATTCTGTACTGAACACATTGCCTCTCGCTGACGTTACAAAAGCTATTTATGTATATATAGCTCAGAGTATAAGTTAACACCATATAGAGAGGACATGTGGTCTGTGAGACATATAAATAACGTCTCTTAGTAGGGAGGGGGGCTGTCACGTGGGGGCTGTCACCTCCTGCCTTCACGATCATTTTCCATGGACGTCAGACAAGTCACACAAGGAACAGCTGGTAGCCATGATTCTACTCTATGAAAGAAAGATGACTTCTACTCCATCTCAGAAACGATGAGGAACAAGCACTGATATTAATAAATGGACAATCTGTTCATAACTATTTCATCTATTTTTATGTTTTGTTGCACTGTTGTTTTACTGTGGACAATTCAATAAGCCACTACATTTTTATGAAAATATAATGACATTTTTCTTTAAGAGTAACGCACCTGGTAAATAGTCTTGATTAAATAAATGTGCAAAATAAGCATATTTAACAGATAGTCATATATATATATATATATATATATATATATATATATATATATATATATATATATATATATATTTATAACCCTTTGACAAAGGTTGAGCGCTAAATGCACATTGTGGATAGCGTAATGTTCTGGTATTAGCACTTTCCTATGTACCAGTCTTGTAAGTAAAATCCTTCTTTATGCACTTTAGAGCCATTGTAGTTTTCATTTTATTCTCTCTCATTTTTCTGCATCATGCTTCCATCCTCAGACCAATTTAAGTGTTGCTGCCTTTTTCGCTTTCTGAAAACACAATTGCATGCTTTCCTGTGTGATTATTTTGATGTGCAGTAACATTTGTTTTGTTTGTAAACCATTTCCCACAATGTGAACATGTAAATGGTTTCTCCCCTGTGTGAGTTCTCTCATGTATAACAAGACTTGATTTCTGGATAAAACATACCCCACATTCTGAACATGAAAATGGCTTCTCTCCTGTGTGAGTTCTTTGATGTACAGTAAGAGTTGATTTCCTGTTAAAACATTTCCCACACTCAGAACATGAATATGGTTTCTCCCCTGTGTGAATTATCTCATGTTTAACAAGACTTGATTTGTGGTTAAAACGCATACCACATTCTGAGCATGAATATGGCTTCAACCCTGTGTGAGTTCTCTGATGCACATTAAGATTTGTTTTGTATTTAAAACATTTCCCACATTCTGAACATGAATATGGTCTCTCGCCTCTGTGACTTCTCTTATGTGCAGTAAGATCTGATTTCTCGTTAAAACATTTCCCACATTTTGAACATAAATATGGCTTCTTTCGCCTGCAGGAATTTTGATGATCAAGAGTTGATCTTTGCGTGTAATATTGGCCACATTCTGAAAATGAAAATTGATTTCTTTCTGTATGAGATGATAATTCAACTTCTCTTACGAGATGTTTTCTTTGCTGTAATGAATTAGAGGAAAGGACCTTTGGAAAAGGAACAAATGTTACATTATTGCTGCACGGAGCTGTCTGTAGAGATTGGTGGATAGCATGTGCTTTATATATATCTTGTGTGAGCCCATGATCATCTTTTTTAAAATCTGATGATTTCTCATGTCCCTCTGAGCTTCCAACACAGTCACCTGCCAAAAAAAGTTGTTTTTTTTAAATATTACTATAAAGTTATATTGATTTATAATCATGTCTCTGTATATATATTAGCATACAAATTGCAATACATGTAGGAAAATTGAATTAGCTCATTAAAGTTGCCATACACATTAGAAGTTGAAAACTTGCCTTACAAGTAAGGAATTATAGCTGTCATAGATAATATGGGTGCAACAGTGGATCTTAGAGAGTTTGCAGCTGTGCTTGCCATTGGTTTTCAGCAGAATCTGATAGCTCAAGGAACACAAAAAGTGTATTTCATAAAGAGAACCTGTCCTGTACCTGTAAAGGTGCTCTAATATTGAGTAAATCATTATTTTGTTTGCAGAAATCCACAACTGAAATTGTATGCTAATGAAATGCAGGTGCAGTGGGGTTGAACATTGCACTTGTAGCTCTACTGCCTCCCTCCCTATTCTCCACCCGCTGCCTGCCTCCTGCCTCTGACTGACAGGTCACTCCTGTTTCAGATTTCAGAGACCTGTAAGTTCAAGACAAGACTTTTTTCTCCTCTTTTTCCAAGACCCTAAACGCTTCTATTTTTCTGTTTGCATAGCCATGTGAAGGCTTGTATCTTTGCAGGACGAATTATAGTTTTAAGCGACAGCATTCATTTTATTACAAATTGTACTGAAACTTACAAAAAAAGTTGGTTAAAATTGTACAAACACCTCACCTATCCCCCACCACTTGCAATTCCATTATAGTAATTAGGGTTTTTGTGAAATGGTGAAAATTAATTCTATCTTTTTTGGGCTTCACACGGTGTACGATTAGGACTATACTTAGGCTGTATACTGCTGTGTGTATATTCCCACATAGACAAAATTATTAGTATCCTTTTGTTAAAGCAGTTAAAACTCACAATGATTACTGAAATAATTTGTAACTGAAAAGAGTAATTTTCATTTTAAATTTACTGAATACCAACTCATGAGAATCAGATATAGCTTGTGAATTGTGGTTTAAGAGGGAAAATATAATAATAAAATGGCCTGGATAAAAATGATGGTACCCCTAGAAAAATTGAAAATAGTTTGACCATAGGGGCGTATTAAACTAAGGCATGTCCTATAATTAGCCTCACAGATGTCTACAAACTTGGAATCAGTTGTGTATTTGTATTGTAAGAAAACATAAGGTAGAGTCCTGGATATCAGATATGTGTCACCGAGGTGGCCGGCCTCGTTATGCAAGTCCCAGGAAGTCTGTATCAGTAACACTAGGTTACTGAGATGGTTTTGACGTGACTGGATTTTGGGTCCGGAATTTAGGAGTAACCAAAAGAGTCTGGGTGGGAAA
The DNA here is from genome assembly GCF_032444005.1 of Ranitomeya imitator. Classification (NCBI taxonomy): domain Eukaryota; kingdom Metazoa; phylum Chordata; class Amphibia; order Anura; family Dendrobatidae; genus Ranitomeya; species Ranitomeya imitator. The sequence continues at coordinate 374,281,263 of NC_091283.1, forward strand.
GGTCACTCCGATACTCCAGCCCAGGTCTTAAAGGCCTAATAGTAGGCACCTTAGCAGTGTGTGTTGTGTTGGAGTTAGATAAAGACCATTAATGGTGGACAGTCTATGCTAGAGACTAAAAGTAACTGTAAAACCAAGTGAGTGAGACAGTTTTAATTTACTTTGCATTACCCAAGGAAAGGACTATGCTGTTATTCATTTGGGCTGAAGAAAGGACTGTTCCTGTTATTCATTTGTGTTGTATAAAGGTTGTTTTCATTTGGAAGCTACAAAGTACAAAGTTTATGGTTATAGGATATAATTATAGCTTATTGATGTCATTTTAGGTTAGATACAGTTTTGATATCTGTTGTGGGAGATGCCGGGACTTAAAAAAAGTTAGTTTTATATTTCCAATATTTTTTTTCTGTACAAAATTAACTATATGGGTTAATTCATTTTATAAGGTGAAATATTCACACACATGGCAATAGCAAACACTCTTTTTTACATATATTTAGTTTACATAAGGGAGCATCACCACTGTATTGTATTTTAGTTAAAAATCAGTATGGTGATATTAGGTTACAGTGTCGGGGTAACACAGAGCCATAACTTCTTTTATTTTTCCGTCAATATGGCTATGTGAGGGCTTGTTTTTTTAGAGATGAGTTGTACTTTTGAACGCCATCATTGATTTTATCATATAGTTTACTGGAAAATGGGAAAAAAAATTCCAAGTGCAATGAAATTGAAAAAAAAAAAGTGCAATTCCACAATGGTTTTTTCTTTTTTTAATTTACCATGTTAACTAAATACTAAAACTGACCTGACAATATGATTCCCAATGTCAGTATACCAAATATGTATAGGTTATTTTTTTATTTAGGTGATGTAACAAAAAATCCGAAATTTGTAAGGAAAAAAAATTTGCTTACTGTATGTCATCATTTTCTGAGACCCGTAACATCTCCATTTTTGGGGATCTTGGGCTGGGATTTGATTGATATTACTTTGGGAAATATCCAATGTTTTGATTGCCCATTATTGAATTTTATTTCCTTTTTGCGGCAGGCAAAAAAAGTAATTCTAGTGTTGCAATTTTTTTGTTGTTACGCCTTTTACCGATCAGATTAATTTACCGTATTTTTCGGACTATAAGACACACTGGACCATAAGATGCTTCTAGGTTTTAGAGACGGAATTTAGGGAAAAAAATTGAAGCAAAAAATGTGGTCAATTCTGTACTTAATATCCCCTTTCCTGGTATATATGGTCCCCTCATCCCCATCCTGATACACATGGCCCCCTCATCCCTACCCTGGTAAGCATGGCTCCCTCATCCCTCCTGGTATGCATGGCCCCCTCATCCCTATTTTGGCAGGAATGATCGCCCTCATCCCTATCCTGGTATGCAGGGCCCCCCTCTCATCCTAGTATGCATGGCCCCATACCTATTCTGGTATGATTGACCCCCCATCCCATTCCTGGTATGCATGGCCCCATCCTTATTCTGGTATGAATGGTCCCTATCCTGGTCCTGGGATGCATGGTCCCAATCTTATCATTAGCCCCCACTCCCACCCTGGTATGCATGGCCCCATCAGAAAACATTAAAAAAAACAACAACTTACAACTGGGCATGGAATGCAGTGAATATTCATTTCTCTGTAGCACTGCTCCACCGAGGCCGCTCCCTCACCTCCCCACCTGAGCCGGTACATCCGGACCATAAGATGCACCCCCCATTTTCCTCCACATTTTTGGAGGTAAAAAGTGCGTGTTATAATCCGAAAAATGTGCTACTTTATATTTTAATAGATTAGACATTTCTGAACTCAGCGATGCCAAATATGTGGTTTTTTATTGTTTTATTTTGAATGGGTCAAAAGGGGATGATACGAACTTTTGTGTTTTGTTTTTTTTTCACTTTTTACTGCCTTCAATAGTTCCCTTAGGAGACTTGAAACTGAGATCACCCGATCGCCTGGGCTTCAGCCCTGCTATGTGCAGCATAAATCATGATCTCCTATGAACGCTGGCACACTGGCCCGCATTCATAGGAGATTGACAACGAGAGACACAGGGGTATTCTGTAGCCTAACCAACTGTCATGACAATCAATCTGCGCCACATGATCATGTGACAGTGGCGCCGATGGGCAGGTCTTGCAACGCGCTTCCACTCAGTGCATGTTAAAAATGCAGCTGTCGGTGATTGACAGATCATGGAACCACACACGGCTGTTAAAGGCAAAGATGATAGAACAGTTGTCATGTGCGGGAAAGATACGGGCTCAGCGCCGAAGCATGCATCAAAGGCAGGTACAAGACCGATGATGTACCTATACGTTATTGGTCTTGAAGGGGTTAACAGGACGGCGGTTATATTCAAACACTATATGGTGATAATATATTGTCATGGTGTAGTTTGGCAGCATAACTTCTTTCTAGTTTTTTAGGTACCGTATTTTGCGGCGTATAAGACGACCCCCCAACTTTTCCAGTTAACCCCTTTACCCCCAAGGGTGGTTTGCACGTCAATGACCAGGCCAATTTTTACAATTCTGACCACTGTCTCTTTATGAGGTTATAATTCTGGAACGCTTCAACGGATCCCAGTGATTCTGACATTGTTTTCTCATGACATATTGTACTTCATGATAGTGGTAAAATTTATTTGATATTACCTGCGTTTATTTGTGAAAAAAATGGAAATTTGGCAAAAATTTTGAAAATTTTGCAATTTTCCAACTTTGAATTTTTATGCAATTAAATCACAGAGATATGTCACACAAAATACTTAATAAGTAACATTTCCCACATGTCTACTTTACATCAGCACAATTTTGGAACCAACATTTTTTTTGTTAGGGAGTTATAAGGGTTAAAAGTTGACCAGCAATTTCTCATTTTTACAACATCATTTTTTTAGGGACCACATCTCATTTGAAGTCATTTTGAGGGGTCTATATGATAGAAAATACCCAAGTGTGACACCATTCTAAAAACTGCACCACTCAAGGTGGTCAAAACCACATTCAAGAAGTTTATTAACCCTTCAGGTGTTTCACAGGAATTTTTGGAATGTTAAAATAAAAATGAACATTTAACTTTTTTTCACCAAAAATTTACTTCAGCTCCAATTTGTTTTATTTTACCAAAAGTAACAGGAGAAAATGGACCCCAAAAGTTGTTGTACAATTTGTCCTGAGTATGCTGATACCCCATATGTGGGGGTAAACCACTGTTTGGGCGCATGACAGAGCTCGGAAGCGAAGGAGGACAATTTGACTTTTCAATGCAAAATTGACAGGAATTGAGATGGGACGCCATGTTGCGTTTGGAGAGCCACTGATGTGCCTAAACATTGAAACCCCCCACAAATGACACCATTTTGGAAAGTAGACCCCCTAAGGAACTTATCTAGAGGTGTGGTGAGCACTTTGACCCACCAAGTGCTTCACAGAAGTTTATAATACAGAACCGTAAAAATAAAAAATCATATTTTTTCACAAAAATTATCATTTCGCCCCCAATTTTTTATTTTGCTAAGGGTAAGAGAAGAAATTGGAACCAAAAGGTTGTTGTACAATTTTTCCTGAGTACGTCGATACCCCATATGTGGGGGTAAACCACTATTTGGGCGCATGGGAGAGCTCGGAAGGGAAGGAGCGCCGTTTGACTTTTCAATGCAAAATTGACAGGATTTGAGATGGGACGCCATGTTGCATTTGGAGAGCCACTGATGTGCCTAAACATTGAAACCCCCCACAAGTGACACCATTTTGGAAAGTAGACCCCCTAAGGAACTTGTCTGGATGTGTGGTGAGCACTTAGACCCACCAAGAGCTTCACAGAAGTTTATAACGCAGAGCCGTAAAAATAAAACAAAAATTTTTTCCCACAAAAATTATTTTTTAGCCCCCAGTTTTGTATTTTCCCGAGGGTAACAGGAGAAATTGGACTCCAAAAGTTGTTGTCCAATTTGTCCTGAGTACGCTGATACCCCATATGTGGGGGGGAACCACAGTTTGAGCGCATGGCAGAGCTCGGAAGGGAAGGAGCATCATTTGGAATGCAGACTTAGATGGATTGGTCTGCAGGCGTCACATTGCGTTTGCAGAGCCCCTAATGTATTTAAACAGTAGAAACCCCCCCGACCCCATATTGGAAACTAGACCCCCAAGGAACTTATCTAGATGTGTTGTGAGAACTTTGAACCCCCAAAGTGTTTCACTACAGTTTATAACGCAGAGCCGTGAAAATAGAAAATCTTTTTTTTTCCCACAAAAATTATTTTTTAGCCCCCAGTTTTGTATTTTCCCAAGGGTAACAGGAGAAATTGGACCCCAAAAGTTGTTGTCCAATTTGTCCTGAGTACGCTGATACCCATATGTTGGGGTAAACCCCTGTTTGGGCACATGGGAGAACTCGGAAGGGAAGGAGCACTGTTTTACTTTTTCAATGCAGAATTGGCTGGAATTGAGAGCAGACGCCATGTCGCGTTTGGAGAGCCCCTGATGTGCCTAAACAGTGGAAACCCCCCAATTATAACTGAAACCCTAATCCAAAGACACCCCTAACCCTAACCACACCTCTAACCCAGACACACCCCTAACCCTAATCCCAACCCTATTCCCAAGCTATAATTTTTCCATATTTGAGTCCACAGAGTCATGTGAGGTCTTGTTTTTTGCGGGACGAGCTGACGTTTTTATTGGTAACATTTTCGGGCACGTGACATTTTTTGATCGCTTTTTATTCCGATTTTTGTTATGCAGAATGACCAAAAACCAGCTATTCATGAATTTCTTTTGGGGGAGGCGTTTATATCATTCTGTGTTTGGTAAAATTGATAAAGCAGTTTTATTCTTCGGGTCAGTAGGTTTACAGCGATACCTCATTTATATCATTTTTTTTGTTTTGGCGCTTTTATACGATAAAAACTATTTTATAGAAAAAATTATTTTTGCATCGCTTTATTCTGAGGACTATAACTTTTTTATGTTTTTGCTGATCATGCTGTTTGGTGGCTAGTTTTTTTGCGGGACAAGATGCTGTTTTCAGCGGTACCATGGTTATTTATATCTGTCTTTTTGATTGCGTGTTATTCCACTTTTTGTTCGGCGGTATGATAATAAAGCGTTTTTTCCTCGTTTTTTTTTTCTTACGGTGTTTACTGAAGGGGTTAACTAGTGGGACAGTTACAGCACTGTAACTTACAGCACTGTAGGCTTACCAAGCGCCAGCTCTGAGCAGGCACTTGGTAAGCCACCTCCCTCCCTGCAGGACCCGGATGCCGCGGTCATTTTGGATCCGGGCCTGCAGGGAGGAGAGGTAAGAGACCCTCGCAGCAACGCCTCCCTGCACGAGGCTTCCCTATACCGCCGGCACACCGCGATCATGTTTGATCGCGGTGTGCCGGGGGTTAATGTGCCGGGGGCGGTCTGTGACCGCTCCTGGCACATAGTGCCGGATGTCAGCTGCGATAGGCAGCTGACACCCGGCCGCGATCCCCTTGTGAGCGCGGCCGATCGCTATGACGTACTATCCCGTCGAGGGTCAGATAGGCCCAGGTCACCTCGACGGGATAGTACGTCAAAGGTCAGAAATGGGTTAAAATATAAAATCTTCTTAAAAGTCGGGGGTCTTCTTATACGCCGTATGTCGTCTTATAGGGCCGGGGACTAATGTGCCTTTTGTGGCGTCTCACAGGAAAGTGTGAGTGGAGTATCCCCCATTACCTCATGTTAGGTGCAGCGTGGGGTCTCTGTGCTGGGGAGCGGCGGCGGCTGCTGCTCCTCTTTGTGCCGCGTGGGTGCTGTGCTGTGAGGCGGTGGCTCCTCTTCGTGCAGTGTCGAGGCTCTGTGCTGTGGGGCGGCGGTGGCGTATCTTAGTGCGGAGTCAGTCGGGGCTCCTCCGGCATTTCCTCAAAGCCCTGAGGCCCCGGCAGCTCCATTGCTGCAATGCGGTGGCCTCCGGGAAAATGGCCGCTGGGGGCGGCGCATGCTCAGATTCAGATCTCATCTCCCTAATAATTATTAGTAGAATCTGGGACTTCTCTAGATTTACTGGTTACTACTCACCTGGGCAGTTATCTGTAGGGATCTCCTCTTTACACAGCTCATCATCTCTCACATATGTCTCTGTAGTATTAATATGGGACAGATCTTTACCCTGAAACACAAATTGTAGAAGTCACAGACAGATGGAGAAGTCACATCTATGTTCAGCTCTAATCCTGCCATCTCCACTGTTCTCATTACACAAGTACTGTATAAAACATATAATACTGGTGGATAAATCAGACTGAGCAAAAGATTTTCACAGGCGTCTACATATCATAAGAGAGATCTCATGACACCTTCTCTCCATCTACCTGATGATCCTGAGGAACATTGAAATTTTCTTGTTTACAGTCCAGTAGAAGAGGACAGGGACATCTCTCTGGTGTTGTCTTCTTACTGGACAGATCTGTATGAAACACATACAGGAACTGAATTCATTCTTTACATACAGATAATTATAGGCCATGTGTAAATAGTTCTGTGTATTACCTGGTGATGTGAGGGGCTGGGGACCCTCCATCATGACGTCCTTGTACAGATCTTTGTGTTCTTCTAAATACTCCCACTCCTCCATGGAGAAATAGATGGTGACATCCTGACACCTCATAGGAACCTGATACACACAATGATACAGTCATCCCCCTGATCCCTTCATAGCGTTGCTATATAATGTCCCAGGATTCCCAGCAGTGTCACCTCTCCAGTCAGCAGCTCAATCATCTTGTAGGTCAGTTCTAGGATCTTCTGGTCATTGATGTTCTCATGTTTCAGGGCGTGAGGTGGAGTCCTTGTGTTTGGGCTCAGTGGTCTTCCCCATCTCTCAGACACAGGAGCCTGACAGTGCTCACTAGAGGTCTTCTTCAATACTGTGTAATCCTGGTTATGGAGAGACACATTAATAAACCTCACTACAGACATTTCCAGAGTCCTCACCTCTCCAGTTCTGTCCATCAGTTATTCCCATAGATAAGAATGATGTAATGTGACGCCATCAGAATCTCTCACCTCTCCAGTAAGCCGGAAGAGGATCTCTAGGGTGAGGTGTAATATCTTCTCCGCCATCTTGTTCGTGTCCCTATCCATCCTTGATGGGTCAATCAAGAAAATTCTCTATATAGAAGATCTCCACTGAGAGGATTTGATATTGTAGGGACCTGAATGGGAAGATGAGTCAAAGTAAAATCATAAAGAATTCCATGCAAAAATACTAAGTATAAAGTGATGTCAGAACGTTCCGTGATCTTTACACCTACTAATCACAGAGGTAATGCTAATATGCACAGCAAGTAATTACCGTAGACTAGCCCTTCTCAAACTGTGAGGTTTGACTCATCAGGTGTTGATAATAAGCTGAGACCACAGAGGAGGAATTTCAACAGGATCTGTAATAATGTTGGTATACAGGAGGACAAAATGGTGGAACCCATTAATTCTGTGTCTCAGATTAAAGGGGTTGTCCGGTCTGAACAGATAAGTCTGCTGTCACTCTGTGTGGCTGCAGACTTATGAATCACCCCAGCTCACGCACTGTGCACTGCAGGAATTCTCCAGTTTCTGACTTGGGACCAAAGGGTATGTAAAAGTATGTCCAGATGACTTTGCGAGCACAGTCAGCTAATTCTGACAGCTGACACCTGGCCCTCACTGCGTGGAGGGGTGTCCACACCGCAGTTTAATTACCTAAATGCTGCAGTATTTAGAAGGCAGGTAGTGAGAGGGAGCCCTATTGGCCCTCAGATCTCCACCCCCTATGACTTCATTGCTGGGGCCTAATCATTGTTGACATCCAGATCACCAGGCTCTAGCAAACTTGTTCAATCATGCTCAGTATTGAGCTCAATCTCTCTACCGCGTATCAATCCGAGACAAATGGGCTGGTGAAGAGGGCCAATCAGACTCTGGTCACGTACCTCCGGCATTTTGTTTCTGCTAGACATGACGACTGGGTATCTTTACTGCCTGGGGCGCAGTTTGCTCTAAATAATGCCGTCTCTGATTCCACAGAGCAGATGCCATTCCTCCTCAACTACGGTCAGCATCCGCATGTTCCCGTGCCCATGCCCATCTCATCTTCCAACCCTAGGGTGGTGGACTGGGCAGTGCAGGCTTGTGACACCTGGGGCCGCACACAGGATGCCATTAGGGCTTCTAAGGAGAGAATGAGAATCTCTGCCAATGTGTATCGTCGTCCAGCTCCAGTCTTCGCCCCTGGAGATTTAGTGTGGCTCTCGGCTTGTAACATCAGGCTGCGTGTGGAGTCCACTAAATTTGTTCCCCGATATCTAGGTCCTTTCAAGGTCCTGAAACAGGTGAACCCGGTAGTCTATCGTCTTATCCTTCCACCAAATCTAAACACCACCGACACTTTCCATGTGTCTTTGTTGAAACCCGTATATATGACCCGGTCTTCTGGGACTCCTGCCACGAGCTTGGATGCGTCCCTGGACAATTTTGAGGTCAGTGCCATTGTCGGGTCCAAGGTGGTGCATGGCAAAACATTTTTTCCGTGGACTGGAAGGATCATGAGCGTGAGAGCCTATAGAGCGCATTCGTGCCCCCCTACTCATTGCAGCTTTTGAGCATGGCGAACATCGCTGGGGAGATGCTGGGGGGGGTAATGTTAGGCACCGGGATTCTCCCGCTGCACAGGGTAGATCCCAAGCCTTGCCTGCATCAACTGTCTCCCACTCAGCTTTTGCCGCTGCGGGTGGTGCTGAGCATAGACATCAGTCTCAGCGTCTTGCTCAGGCTTGTGCTGTTGGTCTGGTTACTGCTGGCTGTTCAGCCAAGCCTATGGTAACCAGTGGTAGGCAGTGACGAACGCTCTGGAGACTAAGTCCAGAAATCACCCTACTGAGCATGCTCATGATGTGGCGACGTCTCATTGGTGGTCAATCGTCAGTTAGTCTGGTGACGTGGCAGCTCCGGATTGGTCCGCGAGCAAGGTCCTGTCCGACTGGACTTGAGCTGAACATATAAAAGGGTCTCAGAGGCGCACGCGGGCGTGCTAGTATCAATTTCTATATGTGTGTGTATGGGACATTGTATCAGTGTGGTCTTTATCAGCATGTGCTCAGGGTCACCGGTAAGCCGTTAGAATTTCAGTTCTCCGGAGTGGAGATTGTCTGGACAAATTCAGGGCTGGGGTCTAGCTATTAGAATTCCGACACCTCCGGAGGGTAGTTGGTTGAGTGCTTTTGCTGACTGTGTGACCAATGTTTGCTTCTTTTCCCTTGAGCGGGCTTTGTTCCCCTGTGAGGTTAACAGGGATTGTATCTAGCGTCATTCCTATTCCGTTACTGTGTGCGAGTGACACAGCTCTATAGCAGAGCATCTATTCCGTTACTGTGTGTGATTGACACAGCTCTAATGCAGAGTATCTATTCTGTTACTGTGTGTGAGTGACACAGCTATATTGCAGAGCATCTGTTCCGTTTCTGTGTGTGAGTGACACAGCTTTATGTGCAGTTCACTGAGTGACGTTTAACTCAGTGTGTGCAAGCAATCGCTCGCTGTGTGTTCCGTCATTGTTCACACTAGCTGCTGTTTGACATCTCTGCACGGTGGACCCCAGGTTGCGACTGCACTTCTCTATTAAATTTATTTAGTGCAATCCACCAACCCCAACATGTGGTATCTCTGTAATCGTACTGACCCATGGATAAAGCTGTCTTATCAATTTAACCACACTTGGAACGGCATTAACAAAAAAAAACAATAATTCCTGAATTGCTGTTTTTTGTTCATTCTGCCTCCCAAAAATTGGAATAGAAAGCGATCAAAAAACGTCATGTCCCCGAAAATGGTACCCATAAAGACATCAACTCTTCCCGCAAAAAAACAAGCCCTCACATGACTCTGATAGATACAATATGGAAAAATTGTAGCTCTCAAAATATGGCGATGTTTTTGAAAAAAAAGAAAAACTTTTTTTAGTGTGAGACAGCACCCATACATAAAAACCAGATATAAATCTGTTATCCCTTGAATTATACTGACGCAAACAATAAAGTCTTCTAATCATTTATACCATACCAGAAACGGTGTAAAAAAATAAATAAAACTAATTATTCACCTGCTGTTAATTTGTTCATTCTGCCTCTTAAAGATCACAGTAAGACTCGCACGTGAACATTTAGTTGAGCGCTTACACCAGTGTTTTCACGTAAATCTCTGAAATACATGATTCAGATGGAGGCCCCAATGGAAGATTCTCTATAATGAGACAGACAGAAGCACTGTGGACACAGTCTGGCCTCTGATCCGGCAGTCATCTTTTTAGGCATGCTATTTCTATGGTGATGACAGCCCACCTAATTTCTGGGTATATGTCTCCCGAAGCATGAGCTGGTAACTAAAATGTACGAGGCACTACAATGTACTGGGCACTACAACAATAGGTTGCAATTTTCACTCAGCAACATCCATTGCTGCTTGTTTCTGGAAAGCACCCATGGAGTCAAAATCATCACTACACCTATAAATAAATTCTCAAAGGGGTATAATTTCCAAAGCGGGGTCACTTGAAGGGGGATTCTGCTCTTCTAGCACTTAGAGGCTCTGTATATGGAGTCTGCAAACTATTCTAGGAAAATCTGCGCTCCCGAAAGGCAAATGGCGAACAGTACTATACAACCACATATGGGATATGTCTATATTCAGTAAAAACTGTGGTACAAATTTTGGAGCAATTTTTACCCATTTCCCACTGTGAAAATGTAAAATCTGGGGCTAACACAATTTGGGGCTAAAAAAAAAAAACAATTTTGTGGAAAAAAAATTGATTTTTATGGCTCAATGTTATAAACTTCTGTAAAACACCTGGGAATTCAAGGTGCTCACCACTCATTAGTTCCCTGAGGGGTCTGGCTTCCAAAATGATGTTTCTTGTGGGGTGTTTCCACTGTTTAGGCACATCAAGGGCTCTCCAAATGCGACTTGTCATCTGTTAATTATTCCAGTAAGTATTGCTTTCAAAATGTCAAATGGCTCTCCATCCCTTCCAAGCTCTGCTGTGCACCCAAACAGTAGTTTTCCTCCAAATACTGTGTATCGGTGTACTCAGTAGAAATTGCACAACTAATTGTATGGTGTAACTTCTCCTGTTACCTTTCTGAAAATGCAAAATTTGGGGCTACAAAACATTTTTGTGTAAAAAATTTGATTTTTTTTTTTTATTTTCATGACTCATGGTTATAACCTTCTGTGAAGCAACTGTGGGTTCAAGATGCTCACCACAAATCTATATGAGCTCCCTGGGTGGTCTAGTTTCCAAAATGGTGTTACTTGTGGGTTGTTTCCACTGTCTAGGCACATCACGGGACCTCCAAATGCGACATGGCGTCCGCTAATTATTCCAGCAAATTTTACATTCAAAAAGTAAAGTGGCGCTCCTTACTTTCCGAGCCCTGCCGTGCACCCAGATAGTGTTTTTTCCCCATATATGGGGTATTGACATGCTCATTAGAAATTGCACAACAAATTTTAGGGTGCATTTTTTTTATGTTATCCTTGCAAAAATTAAAAAAAAAAAATTGGATCTGAATAAAATTTGCGTGAAAAACGTTAAATGTTTATTTAGTCCTTCCATATTCCAAAAATTCCTGTGAAGCACCGGAAGGGTTAATTACGGTAAGTCTTTGAAAGAACCATGAGGGGTTCAGTTTTTCGAATGGTGTCACTTTTGGTATATTCTGTCATATAGACACCTCAGTGTCACTTCAAATGTGATGTGGTCCCTAAAAAATGGTTTTGTAAATTTTGCTATTAAAAGAAAAAACGCAGGTCAACATTTAACTAGCACTTATAACTTACCAAAAAAAAAAATTACGTTTGAAAATTGTGCTGACGTAAATTGGACATGTAGGAAATGTTATGTATTAACTATTTTGTATGATATAACTCTCTGATTTAAGGACATAAAAATTACAAGTTCGAAAATTGCTAAATTTTCGCCAAAGTTCCATTTTGTTCACAAATAAACGCAAGTCATAAAGTACAATATGTCACAAAAAACAAATTCAGGGTATGTGTCCACGTTCAGGATTGCATCAGGATTTGGTCAGGATTTTTAGTAACATAGTAACATAGTTAGTAAGGCCGAAAAAAGACATTTGTCCATCCAGTTCAGCCTATATTCCATCATAATAAATCCCCAGATCTACGTCCTTCTACAGAACCTAATTGTATGATACAATATTGTTCTGCTCCAGGAAGACATCCAGGCCTCTCTTGAACCCCTCGACTGAGTTCGCCATCACCACCTCCTCAGGCAAGCAATTCCAGATTCTCACTGCCCTAACAGTAAAGAATCCTCTTCTATGTTGGTGGAAAAACCTTCTATCCTCCAGACGCAAAGAATGCCCCCTTGTGCCCGTCACCTTCCTTGGTATAAACAGATCCTCAGCGAGATATTTGTATTGTCCCCTTATATACTTATACATGGTTATTAGATCGCCCCTCAGTCGTCTTTTTTCTAGACTAAATAATCCTAATTTTGCTAATCTATCTGGGTATTGTAGTTCTCCCATCCCCTTTATTAATTTTGTTGCCCTCCTTTGTACTCTCTCTAGTTCCATTATATCCTTCCTGAGCACCGGTGCCCAAAACTGGACACAGTACTCCATGTGCGGTCTAACTAGGGATTTGTACAGAGGCAGTATAATGCTCTCATCATGTGTATCCAGACCTCTTTTAATGCACCCCATGATCCTGTTTGCCTTGGCAGCTGCTGCCTGGCACTGGCTGCTCCAGGTAAGTTTATCATTAACTAGGATCCCCAAGTCCTTCTCCCTGTCAGATTTACCCAGTGGTTTCCCGTTCAGTGTGTAATGGTGATATTGATTCCTTCTTCCCATGTGTATAACCTTACATTTATCATTGTTAAACCTCATCTGCCACCTTTCAGCCCAAGTTTCCAACTTATCCAGATCCATCTGTAGCAGAATACTATCTTCTCTTGTATTAACTGCTTTACATAGTTTTGTATCATCTGCAAATATCGATATTTTACTGTGTAAACCTTCTACCAGATCATTAATGAATATGTTGAAGAGAACAGGTCCCAATACTGACCCCTGCGGTACCCCACTGGTCACAGCAACCCAGTTAGAGACTATACCATTTATAACCACCCTCTGCTTTCTATCACTAAGCCAGTTACTAACCCATTTACACACATTTTCCCCCAGACCAAGCATTCTCATTTTGTGTACCAACCTCTTGTGCGGCACGGTATCAAACGCTTTGGAAAAATCGAGATATACCACGTCCAATGACTCACCGTGGTCCAGCCTATAGCTTACCTCTTCATAAAAACTGATTAGATTGGTTTGACAGGAGCGATTTCTCATAAACCCATGCTGATATGGAGTTAAACAGTTATTCTCATTGAGATAATCCAGAATAACATCCCTCAGAAACCCTTCAAATATTTTACCAACAATAGAGGTTAGACTTACTGGCCTATAATTTCCAGGTTCACTTTTAGAGCCCTTTTTGAATATTGGCACCACATTTGCTATGCGCCAATCCTGCGGAACAGACCCTGTCGCTATAGAGTCTCTAAAAATAAGAAATAATGGTTTATCTATTACATTACTTAGTTCTCTTAGTACTCGTGGGTGTATGCCATCCGGACCCGGAGATTTATCTATTTTAATCTTATTTAGCCGGTTTCGCACCTCTTCTTGGGTTAGATTGGTGACCCTTAATATAGGGTTTTCATTGTTTCTTGGGATTTCACCTAGCATTTCATTTTCCACCGTGAATACCGTGGAGAAGAAGGTGTTTAATATGTTAGCTTTTTCCTCGTCATCTACAACCATTCTTTCCTCACTATTTTTTAAGGGGCCTACATTTTCAGTTTTTATTCTTTTACTATTGATATAGTTGAAGAACAGTTTGGGATTAGTTTTACTCTCCTTAGCAATGTGCTTCTCTGTTTCCTTTTTGGCAGCTTTAATTAGTTTTTTAGATAAAGTATTTTTCTCCCTATAGTTTTTTAGAGCTTCAATGGTGCCATCCTGCTTTAGTAGTGCAAATGCTTTCTTTTTACTGTTAATTGCCTGTCTTACTTCTTTGTTTAGCCACATTGAGTTTTTCCTATTTCTAGTCCTTTTATTCCCACAAGGTATAAACCGCTTACACTGCCTATTTAGGATGTTCTTAAACATTTCCCAATTATTATCTGTATTCTTATTTCTGAGGATATTGTCCCAGTCTACCAGATTAAGGGCATCTCTAAGCTGGTCAAACTTCGCCTTCCTAAAGTTCAGTGTTTTTGTGACTCCCTGACAAGTCCCCCTAGTGAAAGACAGGTGAAACTGTACAATATTGTGGTCGCTATTTCCTAGATGCCCGACCACCTGCAGATTTGTTATTCTGTCAGGTCTATTAGATAGTATTAGGTCTAAAAGTGCTGCTCCTCTGGTTGGATTCTGCACCAATTGTGAAAGATAATTTTTCTTGGTTATTAGCAGAAACCTGTTGCCTTTATGGGTTTCACAGGTTTCTGTTTCCCAGTTAATATCCGGGTAGTTAAAGTCCCCCATAACCAGGACCTCATTATGGGTTGCAGCTTTATCTATCTGCTTTAGAAGTAGACTTTCCATGGCTTCTGTTATATTTGGGGGTTTGCAACAGACCCCAATGAGGATTTTTCATCAGTATTTGTAAGCCAAAACCAGGAGTGGAACAATTAGCGGAAAAGTATAATAGAAACATATGCACAACTTCTGTATTTATCATCCACTCCTGGTTTTGGCTTACAAAAACTGATGGAAAATCCTGACCAAATCCTGATGCAATCCTGAACGTGGACACATACCCTTAGAATCAGTTCCAGAGTTATTACCTCATAAATGACACTGGTCAGAATTTAAAAATTTGGCCTCATCATGAAGGTGCAAACAGGCTTGGGGGTAAAGGGATTAAAACCCTATAGTGCTCACAAAGTCCCTCTGCTCATGCCAGAACATGTCCAAGCCCGTTTGAAGTTTGTCAATGACCATCTGGATGATCTAGAGGAGTCATGGGAGAAAATCATGAGGTCAGATGAGACCAAAATAGAACTTTTTAGTATCAACTCTACTCATCGTTTTTGGAAGAAGACGGATGAGTTCAACCCCAAACCCCAACCGTGAAGCATGGTGGGAGAAACATCATACTTTAGGGGTGCTTTTCTGCAAAGGGAACAGGACAACTGCATCGTATTGAATGGAGGATGGATGGGGTCATGTATCACGAGATGTGGGCCAACAACCTCCTTCCCTCAGTAATAGCATGGAAGATGGGTCATGGCTGGGTCTTCCAGCATGGCAATGACCTGAAACATAGCCAGGGTAACTAAGGAGTGGGTCCGTAAGAAGCATTTCAAAGTCCTGGGGTGGCCTAGTCAGTCTCAAGACCTAAACAAAGTAGAAAATCTTTAGAGTGAGCTGAAACCCAATATTGCCCAGTGATATCTCCGAAAACTGAAAGATCTGGAGCAGATCTGTATGGAACAGTGGGCCAAAATCCCTGCTGCAGTGTGGCAAACTTGGTCATCAGCTACAGGAAATGTCTGTAATTGCAAGCAAAGGTTTCTGTACCAAATATTAAGTTCAATTTTTCTTCTGTATCAAAATACTTATTTCATGCAATAAAATGCAATTTAGTTATGTAAAAATCATACAATGTGATTTTCTGGATTTCTATTTTAGATTCTGTCTCTCACAGTTGAAGTGTACGATAAAAATTACAGACCTCCCCATTCTTTGTAGGTGGGAAAACTTGCAAAATCGGCAGTGTATCAAATACTTTTTCCCCCACTGTATATATAACAATGTACAAGATTGGTAGTGTCATAATTGAAAAATACTGTGTTGTAATCAATTTTATACTATTGCCTATTTGTTATGTTCATATTTTAATTATTCGGGATTTTTTTTTTTTTTTTAAAGTTCTTTTTATTTCTTTGGCTATGCTTTTGATTTTACTGTAGTGTAGGGACTCGCAAGACAGCAAGGACCCTTGCCGCATGTTGCGAGCTTACGTATTTTGGCCAAAATATCGACCAATACCTTACATTATTTTTCTGCACATTTTTTTTCAGGGTGCAGCCAGACGCATAAATGGTGACCTTGTAAACTAGTGACTTGTCCCTCCTTGATGCACTTCTAGAGTGCCGGACAGCCCAACTGAACTAATAGTATGAGCGTTTATAGCTATATTTGACCGATTAAATTGTTGTTGTGTTTTTACAGTTACAGCAATGCGGATGGGATCTATAGAAATTTGCTGCCCACTGTGCGTCTTCAATCTGACTCGTGGTGCGCATTTCAAATCCGCAACATGTCAATTTCTCTTTTGAGCTTTCTGTGTAGATTGTCTCCATCGACTTGCATTTGGTGTGGAAAACCCACAGGTAAAATACGCACATGTGTTTATAATACGTTCCCACTGTGAAGCGCATCATGTAATCCGCACCAAAGTATATTATTAAAATATAACAATCGGATGGCACTTGTCCAATGTATACAGTCGTGTGATTGAGCACTAATATCAGGCAATCTCCCCCTCCATGAGCTGGTACGCTGCGAGGGGTTGTTTCATCAGTATTTTGCATCTGTTACCTCCTTTATTAAGGAGGTCTGCTGCATTCTGTTACTGCATTAGTTTCTTTGACCGTAGTTGCCTTTTTTCTTGGGTTATGTTTTATTTTATGAACCTCCCAAAACTACATAAATTTGTTTTCTGGCAATTTAATGTACATCGAATACAAATCAAATCCCATGTGAATGTGAGTGAATCTGGTGAATTCAATTTTTTCCAAATTCCCTTGTCCTCAGTAATTACAGGATCAGTCACCAGAACTACATCCACATTAGAGGAGACACGAAACGTGGGAGGTTTATACTGCAGGATCCAGATGGCCGGTTCTCCATGGGCTCCGGCCACATCATTAGGGCTTGTTTCCATTTGCGAGAAACACCTCCGTGTCTCGCATGTGAAAACCAAGCTCTGGCGCCGGCACTCCAGAGCGGAGCGTGCGGCCGCATAGCAACACATGGAGCTGCACGCTCCGCTCCCAAGTGCCGGCGCCAGAGCTTGGTTTTCACATGCTAGACACGGAGGTGTTTCTCACAAATGGAAACGAGCCCTTAGGAGAAGCAACAACATTTATAATGGAGAAGAAACAAAGAATTCCTCCAGTGTGGGACAATTACACATTAACTTATTAGTGTTCTCATCAGCAGGAGTAATGGGGATCACAACTCATAGGAAACAACCTCACTGCACAGCGGAAGGGAGGAAATCTGACATTTCCATTCCCTGTAATCTCCACCATCTGTCCCCAAACCAGAGCGCCCTCCCCTGTATACATGAGCACAGCCAGCGTTCTATTACTGTACATATACACATGGCAGAGCTGGGGGCACTATCTCCGGGAATGGAGGGGTTACTGCCCCCTGCCCCGCCCAGTAATGGGGAATCTCCAGCACCTACCTCCACCCGCAGAGCCACACACCACATATATGGCTGTTCTGTGCGCACAGGACCTGTGATGAGGTCACAGGAGGGGAGGAGTCAGGGGTCACATGATCAGGGGCCTAAGTGTATGCAGGACTCTGCTGTTCTGGTTCCAAAATAAAATATGGAACAGCATCCAGTCCAGGTGAAAGATTGGAAAAAACTTTATTCCGCCATCATCTGCTGTGCTGGTTTTCATGGTGTTGGATGAGGTGAAGTTTGTGTTTGCAACATGTGCATAGAGGAGCTTTTAAGCACTCAGTTTCCTCTTGGATGGAGAAAGAAAAATGTTGTGAAGAAGAAACGGAAAGTGGTGGTCATATCATGGGGGATTCCCTGTTGAGAGAAACAGAGGCCACTATCTGCATACCGGATATAACCTCAAGAGAAATGTGCTGTCTTCCAGGTGCAAAAATCAAAGATGTGTCTGACAGGACATGAGGACTCTTCAGAACTGCAGATGACTACCCATTCCTGCAAATACATGTGGGGACAAATGACAGCACAAGCAAGGACGTGGAAACCATCTGCAGTGACTTTAAAGAATTAGGCAAGAAGGTGTAAGAACTGGGAGTGCAGGTGGTCTTGTCATCTATCCTCCCGGGGGATGGCCATGGAACATGGAGGTGGAATCAGATGATTCTACAGGTAAACAACTAGCTACGTCGATGGTGCTGTTCATCAAGGAGTGGATTTCTGGATCGCGGAGTGAATTATTTATACAATGGCCTACTTGCTAGAAATGGGCTGCACCTTACCAAGACTGGAAAACACATATTTGGAAGTTGCCTTGCTACACTCATCAGGAGAGCTTTAAACTAGAACATTGTGGAAAGTGAAGCAAAAGGCCAGGGAAAGCCATACAGCCATTAACACCTTTGGCCTGGGACAGCTCATAGAATCTAACGGCTTTCAGTATCATCTTTATGCCGACGACATACAGATCTACATCTCTGGACCAGATATCACCACTCTACTAACCAGAATTCCTCAATGTCTGTCTGCTATTTCATCCTTTTTCTCAGCTAGATTTCTGAAACTTAACATGGACAAAACACAATTCATCATTTTTCCCCCATCTCAAGCAACCGCCCCCAACGAACCTATCCATTACAGTAAATGGCTGCTCACTCTCCCCAGTCCCACAAGCTCGCTGCCTCGGGGTAATCCTTGACATTGATCTCTCCTTCAAACCACATATCCAAGCCCTTTCCACTTCCTGTTGCCTTCAACTCAAAAATATTTCACAGATCCGTACATTCCTAAACCAAGAATCTGCAAAAATCTATTCCATGCCCTCATCATCTCTCGCCTTGACTACTACAACCTCCTGCTCTGTGGCCTCCTCTCGAACACTCTCGCACCCCTCCAATCTATTCTAAACTCTGCTGCCCGACTAATCCACCTGTCCCCCCGCTATTCCCGGCCTCTCGCCTCTGTCAATTAGTTCACTGGCTCCCCATTGCCCAGAGACTCCAGTACAAAACCCTAGCCATGACATACAAAGCCATCCACAACATGTCTCCTCCATATATCAGTGACCTCGTCTCCCGGTACTTACCTCCATACAACCTCCGATCCTCACAAGAGCTCCTTCTCTACTCCCCTCTTATCTGCTCTTCCCACAATCGCGTACAAGATTTATCTCGCGCAACACCTCTACTCTGAAATTCTCTACCACAACATATCAGACTCTCGCCTACCATCGAAACCTTCAAAAAGAGCCTGAAGACCCACCTTTTCCGACAAGCCTACAACCTGCAGTAACCACCGATCGACCAAACCACTGCACAACCAGCTCTACCCTCACCTACTGTATTCTCACCCATCCCTTGTAGATTGTGAGCGCTCACGGGCAGGGTCCTCTCTCCTCCTGTACCAGTTGTGACTTGTATTGTTTAAAATTATTGTACTTGTTTTTATTATGTATACCCTTCCTCACATGTAAAGGGACATGGAATAAATGGCGCTATAATAATAAATAATAATGATAATACAGCGATCAAATAATATTGAAAATTCTGCTGTTATAAGTGGAAAGGAAGAACAAAGACAAAAAAAATCAGAATAATAGAAATATTGGAGAAACAGAAATCAATCACAAACTAAGATGTGTTTATACAAATTCACAAAGCATGGGTTTTCTTGGATCTAATCCTAATGAACAGGGAAGAAATGATTGAGGAGGTAAGTGTGGTTGGGACTTAGGAGGCAGCGATCATGCTATCATAGAATTTTGGATAACTAGAGGAGGAAGACCTGTGAAGACTCAGACTTCAGGTTGGATTTCAGAAAGGTAGATTTTAAGGGACTCAGAATGAGGATAGGAGAGATCCAATGGCTCGATTGTCCTTAAGGACAGAAATGTCCAGTTAGGATGGGAAATTTTGAAAAATGAGATTCTCAAAACACAATAATTAACAATTCTTAAAAGAGGGAAGAATAGGAAGCATTTAAGGAAACAAGGATGATGAACGCAAAACTTAAACACGTGCTAAAAAGGAAGAATGAAATGTTTATCAAATGGAAAGAGGGAGGCATATCTAAATAAGAATATAATGCTGTCTGTAGGACCTGCAGGACACGCATCAGATTATCTAAAGCTGTTACTGAATTAAGGTGTGCAAGAGATGTCAAAATAAAAAAAGGATTTTGGGGGTATTTCAAAAGTCAAAGATGCTATAGGATTTTTACTAGATGAAATTGGTGAAGTGGTAAAAAATTATGTCAAGAAGACCGAACTATTAAATTCCTATTTTTGCATCTTTTTTCTCTTAGAAAGTAAATGTAACATCAACTGATCTTCACTATACTATTGAGGGAATAGAATAATCCATCCTATCTATAAAAAGAGAGATAGTGAGGGAATACTTAGCTAACAAATTAATTTAAGTCTCCAGGTCCATATGAATTACAGCCTAAGACACTGACAGAGAGAGCAGAAGAAGTTATCGAACCTCTTTCCATAATCTTTGAAAATTCTTGGAAAACAGGAAAAGTTACAGAAGACTGGAAAAGAGCGAATGCTGTCCCTATCTTTCCTAAAGGGGAAGAAGGTGGACTCAGAAAACTATGGGCCTGTGAGCCCAACTTCTATATCAGGAAAGATATTTGAACAAATTATTAAACGACATTTACTAAAGTACCTGGATGAGAATGCATTGATTAACCATAATCAGCATGGATTTTACCTAATAATTCATGTCAGACTAAGTTAATTTCCTTCTACGACAGACTCACTGACCTAGTGGATCAGGGAAAAGCAGTAGATATAGTATATCTTGACTTTTGCATAGCATTTGACAAAGTATCTCATGCCATCCTTATTGAAAAAATTATCAAGTATGGAATGAGCAAGGCAACTGTTAGGTTGATTCATAACTGGCTTAGTAATCAGACCCAAAGAGTGGTCATAAATGGTTGCACATCCAGTTGGAGGAATGGCTCAAGTGGGGTACCACAGGGCTCTGTCCTGGGTCCTGTGTTGTTCAACATCTTTATCAATAATTTAGATGAAGGAATTGAGGGTAAACTGATTAAATTTGTTGATGACACAAAGATAGGAGGGATAGCTAATGTTAGAGAAGATAGAGGATTCAAAAAGAAGTAAACAAACTGGAACTTTGGGCAGCAACTAACAAAACGGTATAAACAGGGAGAAACGCAAAGCTCTACATCTGGCCAATACAAATAAAAAAGCATATACAGAATGAGGGGAATAGGGATAAGCAACAACACATGTGAAAAAGAATTAAAGACTTGGGTATACTTATAGATCACAGACTGAACATGAGTCAACAGTGTGATATAGCAGCAAAAAAAGACAAAAAAACAATTTTGGGGTGCATTAACAGAAGCATACAGTGTAGATCACGTCAAGTAATTATTACCCTCCACTCCTCTTTGGTCAGACCTCATCTGGAATACTGTGTCCAGTTTTGGGCACCACATTTAAAAAAAAACCTGAAGAATTAAGAAACTGGAGCAAGTTCAGAGAAGAGAGACCAGAAAGGTGATCAGACTGCGAACAATGTCCTATGAGAAACGGTTAGAGGTTTCTGAGAGGAGACTTAATAGCTGTCTACAAATATTTCAAAGGTTGTCAAACTGTAGAGGAATCGGCTTTATTTTCGTTTGCACAAGGAAAGACTAGACAATGGAATAAAACTGAATGGGAGGAGACACAGATTAGATATTACAAAAAACTTTTGGTCAGTGAGGGTGACCAATGAGTGTAACAGACTCCCAGGAGAGGTGGTGAGTCCTCGTTCAATGGAAGTCTTCAAACAGTGGCTGGACAGACATTTGTTTGGGATGATTTAGTGAATCCTACATTCAGCAGGGGGTTTTACTAGATGACCCAACTCTACCATTTTATGATTCTATGACATGTACGGAGTGGAGCCGTGTGTATACAATGTGTAGGGAGTGGAACCAATTATGTATGTTGTGCCGCCATGTACAGAGTGATGTGCATGAAATAGAGATGAGCGAGCACTAAAATGCTCGGATGCTCGTTACTCGAACTGAGCAATTTCTAATACTCGGATGCTCATTTGGAGTAATGAGTATAATGGAAATCAAAAGGGAAATCAGAATATTTTTCACACAGAACCTACATGGAGGTCTGGGGTGAAAAAAATCCAGCAACAAGAGGTTGCATTCCAACAAACTTTATTCCAAAATCTTTATATAAAAGCATAGACAACCGACAGTAGAAAAAATGGCAGAAATAGCAGAAATCCCAGACACCAGTTTTAGTGTTTCAGGCCCAAATATGCCCCTTAGTCATATTTGGCCATGAAACGCGTAAACCGGTGTCTGGGGCCTTTGCTATTTCTGCCATTTTTTCTATTGTCGGTTGTCTATGCTTTTTTATGAAGATTTTGGAATAAAGTTCATTGGAGTGCAACCTCTTGATGCTGGATTTTTTCACTACGTATTACATTTTCCTGGGATGGCAGCCATGCACAAAGTGGACAGGTGAGCTGAAAAAGACTTTTTCATTTACTTAAGGAGGTCAGGGGGGCAGTGAAAATATTGAAATGGATGGAAAAAGTGATGAATGTAAGTAGAACAGCATGGGGAAGACTGCTGGAAGCATCTCTAACTCCCAGATCACTGCTGATGTCACACTTTTACTCCACTTTAAGGACTGACAATAAAACATTCAAAATTGATGAGAAGTTGGAGTTTACAGGAAAAAAAAGTTGCAAAACATTCGTTCCTCTAAAATGACTTGCATATAAGGCAAAATGTAAAAAAAACTAATGAAGTAAACCAAAATTTAAATTTATACAGTATTAAAAAATGTGACATTTCAGTTTATTTTATGAAGGAAGCAAGAGTTAAGGACTCAGATACATCCTTTATTAGACATAAAGGAGGGCCTGATACACATTTGTCACGATTACTCCGCTCAGTGAATGATTGCTATGCTGTTCCATGGAATCTGTCTTGCTGAGCTGTGTCTTGATTGACAGCTTGGCTGTCCAATCTCTGTCTGGGACATGTGGGACTTTCTGCAAGTGTTCAGTGTTCTGCTGATCGCCCAGCTACTTAACTGAGCTGTCTGCCCCTGATTCCTGCCAGACGTAGTTTGTGCTTCTTGGTGAGTCTTAGCCTGATTCTGTTGCTCTGAATTCTGATCTTCTGCTGCCTGACCCTTTGGACCTTGTTCTGACTATCCCTTTGTCTTGACTTTCGACTTGTGATCCGCTATCTCTTGTTATTGAACCTAGAGTGTGACCTGACTTATGCCTTTGTCTTTTCCCTTGGCTATCTACGTACTCTCTTGGTATTGACCCCGGATCATCTGACTCTTCTGCTTCACGGCCTGTCTGTGAGTAGTGACTAGCGACACAACATTCTGTTCAAATTGTCATGTAAAGGTACTCCTATACTCATAAAGGCTATGCACTAAAAGCCTTCCAAAAAATAAAATTAGGGTCATACATACATCCTTGAAGGCTCCAACTCTAGTACCTCATTTAAATATTGTGAAAAAAGTGTAGTTGTGTTACTCCTACACTCATAAAAGCTCTGCACACAGTGCAAAGCCTACAAATAACTTCACGCAGGGTCATCTATACACACTTGAAGGCACCAACTGGAGTGCGTCATAAAAAATTGAGAAAGTGTAGTTGTAGTAAGTCTGCACTCTTAAAGACTTTGCACAAAATGCAAAGCCAGGAAAAAGTTATGAGTAGGGTCATCCATAGACCCTAGAAGGCAACAACTGGAGAGCTTTACTCAAATATTGAACATTAAAAACACTTTATGTGCTGCTGTCATCTAGTGGTGTGGAAAAGTTGGGGGCTAATACAGGCTTTGTTCATTGTTATCAGAGTGAGCCTGTCAGCACTTTCTGTTGTCAGGTGAAAGTGTCTGTCTGTTATAGTTATGGAACTGCAACACAGGACTAGGGTAGAAGGGGGAAAACTGACCCTGCACTATGACTAGGCTGATACCCTACGATGGAGTGGGCGACCCATTCCTCGCGAATAGACCCACCGACGATCCTAGGTTAATCTCAAGTGAAGACCTATAGATAGGGGGAAGGGGTTCCCTAAAAGATCTAAGGACTGGGTACAAAAACGGGTCACCTCCTAATAGAAAACACAGAGAAGGCTGCAGATACCAACTGAAAACAGAAACTAAGACTAGCAGAACCAGATGTCCCAGTACTGCACAAATTGTACACACAGAAAACAAAGCAAAGCACCATAGCTCCAGAACTAAACCTGATTAATTATGATTATTATGTATACCCCTCCTCACATGTAAAGCACTATGGAATAAATGGTGCTATAATAATAAATAATAATAATAATAATTAACACTGTTGTCCAGCAAGGACTGGGAGCCAGTTGCTGGTTAATAAAGAGTGATATAATCACCTGACCCAAGACAAAACCAGCACTAGAGGGAAAAAACCAGCAGCCAGAGCACCACAAGAGAATGGCAGATAGTCACAAACTAAATAGATTCTAACAGTACCTCCCCTTTAATGAGGATCCCCTGGATCCTCTAGGCTGTACCTTATTCGGAAATCTCCTGTGAAAAGCCTTAATTAACCTTGAGGCTGAGACATCCACAGATTTCACCCAGGAAATGTCCTCGGGACCAAAACCCTTCCAGGACACAAGATACTGTAACCCTCGTCTGTGCCACCTGGAATCAAGAATGCGTGAAATCTCGCAGTCCTCATCAATTGGAGGAGCAGACGGCATAGCCACCTTATCTGGCATGTCAACTGTCTTCAGCAAAGATACATGAAAAACTGAATTACTTTTTCAGGACGAAGGAATGTTTAATCTCACCTCTGCAGAGTTGACAATCTGAACCACTCTGAAGGGTCCTACAAACTTAGGCCCCAAATTTTTAGAAGGGATCTTCAAATGCAGATTCCTAGAGGACAACCAAACCATGTCCCCAACAACAAACCTCGCCTCCCTTCTTGTCTTGTTAAAATATTTCTTAGACCTCCTATTAGCCTGTTTCAGATTATGACGCACACTGGTCCAAACCTTTTCCAAATTTCCAGAAAAACTCTCCTCCTCAGGCACCACCACCTCATCCTAGAAAAAGGACCGGAAGATGGATGCTTCTCAGTACAACAAAAGAAAGCACAACACCCAGCCGAAGAAGACATATGATTATTGAGAGCAAACTCAGCTAATGGTAGATATTCTGACCACATCTCCTGATTGTCCGCTACAAAACATCTCAAAAACTGCTCAACGTCCTGGTTCTTCCTCTTGGTCTGTCCATTGGACTCCGGATGATAACCCAAAGAAAATGACAAATGAACCTTAAGTCTGTCACAAAAAGCACACCAAAAGCAAGCCACAAACTGTGGTCCACTATCGGAGACAATGTCCGTGGGAACACCATAGAGTCTGACAATCTCTTTCACAAATGCCCTGGCAAGTGTCATAGCGCAGGGTAATTTATTGAACGGGACCAGATGACACATCTTACTAAACCGGTCCACAACAACCCAGATGACAGAAAAACCCTCAGAGACCGGCAGGTCAGTGATAAAATCCATTGCAAGATGCGTCCATGGAGAACCAGGAACCTCCAACGGGCAAAGCAACCCTGCCACCGGAGCATGAGAAGCCTTAGACCTAGCGCACACGGTACACTGACGCACCCACTTGACAATTTCTCTTAGCCACCCCGGCCACAAGAAACTCCAACCAATCGACTTTCTTGTTTCGGCAATCCCTGGATGACCTGCCAAACGAGACTCATGACATTCTGTAAACAAAGCTCTCCTCAGGGCTTTAGGCACAAATAATTTCCCATGCACAGTGTTAGTTGGTGCCGCATCCTGGGCTTTAAGAGTGCAATTTTCCAACTCAGAACCTAATGCTGCCACCACCACCCCTCTCTGCAGAATAAATTCCTCCTTTTCAGTATTAACCGCTGGGGAGAAATTACGAGACAAAGCATCAGCTTTAAACATTCTTTGTCCCAGGGATATATGTTACAGAGAAATGGAACCGGGCAAAAAACAAAGCCCACCTAGCTTGACGGGCATTCAAACGTTTAGCAGCATCCAGGTATATTAGATTCTTCTGATCAATAAAGACTTGTATAGGATGTCTGGAGCCCTCCAAAAAATGTTGCCAATGCTCAAACGCAAGCTTAATAGCCAGCAATTCTCGGTTCCCAACATCGTAGTTAAGCTCCGCCTCTGAAAATTTCTTACAAAAGAACGCACAGGGATGCACCCCATCCTTTCCTTCCTGTGACAGAACAGCCCCCACTCCTACTGATGAGGCATCTACCAGAAAGGGCTAAGTCTCATCTTTCTGGATCAAAACAGGAGCAGAGCTAAACCTCTCATTGAGATGCTCAAAAGCCTTGACAGCCTCAGGGGACCATTGGACAGTATTGGAACCCTTCTTAGTCAGATCAGTAAGAGGTTTTGCGGTAACAGAAAAATTCTTTATGAATTTTCTATAATAATTAGCAAACCCCAAGAATCTCTGAATCAACTTCAAGCATTCAGGTCTATTCCACTCCATTACCGCCTGAACCTTCACCGGGTCCATCTCAAAACCATCACTGGATATAAAGTACCCAAAAAAACAAATTTTCTGTACCGCAAACTCACATTTCTCCAGTTTAGCAAAAAGTGTGTTTTCTCTCACAATCTGCAGAACCTCAGGGACTCTCTGCCAATGTGACTCCAGATCGGGCGAGTAGATCAAAATATCATGCAAATAAACAATAACACTCCTACTGATCAATGGCCTCAGAATGTCGTTAATGAAATTTTGAAAGAACGCCGGAGCATTTGTAAGGCCAAACGGCAATACTAAACACTTAAAATGACCTTCCAGGGTATTAAAGGCTGTCTTCCGCCTTCTTTTACCCGCAGCAAATTATATGCCCCATGGAGATCAATCTTAGAGAAGCATTTGGCTCCTACTAATTGGGTAAACAAATCCGGAATTAGCGGCAAGGGGTAAGGATTGCTCACAGTGATCATATTAATCTCCCTGAAATCCAGACACGGCCTAAGACCCCCATTTTTTTTTTTACAAAAAAGAATCCCACAGCCACAGGGAATTTAGAGGGTCTTATATGACCTGCAGCAAGACTAGTCTGCAGGTATTCTTTTAAGGCCTCCCTCTCGGGAATCGTCAGATTAAATAAACGACTCTTAAGGAGAGTAGCACCTGGGACGAACGCAATAGCGCAATCGTAATCTCTATGAGGTGGTAGAGCTTGTGACTCCACCTCTGAAAATACTTTCCAGAATTCCTGAATGGCTTCAGGTAGCTCACTTTTCACCACAGGAGCAATGTGTACATCACAACATTTCCATAACACTCCTGACCCCAGGATCTTATCATACTCACCTACTGTATACTCACCCATCCCTTGTAGATTGTGAGCCCTCGCAGGCAGGGTCCTCTCTCCTCCTGTACCATTTGTTACTTGCATAGTTCAAGATAATTGTACTTGTTTTTATTATGTATACCCCTCCTTACATGTAAAGCGCCATGGAATAAATGGCGCTATAATAATAAATAATAATAATACTTGACGACCAGTCCAGTACAGGATTGTGCCTCTTTAACCAGCGTAACCCCAAAACAACTGGAAAAGGCAATTTATCAAGTACAAACAAATCTAAAGATTCCTGGTGGTCCATATTCACAGTGAGTGGAAACTGGGTGACCTTTCGAGAAACGCACCCATGCTCTAGAGGAGTGTTGTTAATCGCCACTACAGGAAAAGGGCATGATAAAGGTACAGAATCAATCTTATACTTGTCAAGAAATTGTTGATCAATCAAATTAAGTACAGAACCACAGTCCACCATCACTTGAAAATCAATCGAATGACCACAACAGGTAGAACTACCAGAAAAAGAAACTCCTGCGGACCGAAAAAATGCAATGCAAACAAGAGGGATACTCTGATTGACCTTTTTTTTTTCTTTCCTTATGCAATGCTTAATAAAATGGTCAGCCTTACCACAATACAAGCCTAGCCCCAGCGAGAACCTCCTCTCACTCTCCTGGGAACGAGAGGACATCGCCCCAAGTTGCATCGGTTCCCCGCTGTCAATGGGGCTATCCTGAGAGAATGGGTCCAGCATTATTTAAGCCTTCTCTTCATTCTGCCTGCCTCTCAATCTTCTATCCACACATATAGCTAACTGCATAGCAGTTTCCAAAGTATCAGGTGCAGAATATGCAATGAGCAAATCTTTAACTCTTTCACTCAAACCTGCTAAAAACTGACTCTTAAGCACTGGGTCATTCCACCTGACATCTGCGGACCATCGTCTGAAGTGGGTGCAATACCTCTCACCATCAACATAACCCTGTTTAAGCTGTTTGAGCTCTGCCTCAGCTGATGTGACCCAATCAGGAACATCATATAACAACCCCATAACAGTAAAAAAAAGCTTTTACTGATGTCAAACAAGGATCATCAGGATGTAATGAAAATGCCCAGATTTGGGGTTAACTTCGCAATAAAGACATAATAATCCCCACATGCTGTAATTCACTCCCCGAGGATCCAGGTCTAGGCCGAGAATATAGTAAACATGCATTTTTAAGCGTAAAAAATTCCTACCGTTTACCAGAAAAAAATCAGGTAATCCTATCTTTGGTTCTTCAGAGCGTGCTCCAGGGTAATTACTCACATGCTATTGCAGGTTAGCTACTTCAAAAGTTAACCCTTGCAAGTGTTGAGCAAGTTCGTGGACGCTGCTCATATTGAAGGAATCCGGGAGAGCTTTTTTTTTTATATTTATGGCTGGACAAACTGTTACGGAACTGCAACACAGGACTAGGGTAGAAGTGGGAAAACTGACCCTGCACTATGACTAGGCTGATACCCTATGATGGAGTGGGCGACCCATTCCTTGCGAATAGACCCACCGACAATCCTAGGTTAATCTCAAGCGAAGACCTATAGATAGGGGGAAGGGGTTGCCTAAAAGATCTAAGGACTGGGTACAAAAACGGGTCACCTCCTAATAGAAAACACAGAGAAGGCTGCAGAAACCAACAGAAAACAGAAACTAAGACTAGCAGAACCAGAGGTCCCAGTACTGCACAAATTATACACACAGAGAACAAAACAAATCACTAAGCCAGAACTAAAGCTGATTAACATTGTTGTCCAGCAAGGACTGGGAGGCAGGTGCTGATTAATAAAGAGTGATACAATCACCTGACCCAAGACAAACCGAGCACCAGAGGGAAAAGACCAGCAGCCAGAACACCACAAGAAAATGGCGGATAGTCACAAACTAAACAGATTCTAACAGTTATGACACCCCTGGTGGCACAAAACACCTGCTCAAACAATATGCTAACGGCAGCACAACATTTTCAAGGCATACAGGGACTTGCGTCCTGAAATAAACTGGATACAATTATATGGAATGCAAACATACCCATTGAGATCGGAGGGTACAGATAAATAGGTGAGAAAGGACAGAGCGCCTGCAGATATTAGGGATAATTATAGGCTTACAAGAAATGTGCCAACTATACCATCCTAATAACAGACATCAATCCGTGAATTTATGCACAGACAAGTAAACAACAACGGATTTTAGGCAGATGTTTCTCAAAAAAGGGATAAAAACAAGCAAATGACCATTGTACAGAGAGCAAAAAAATTTGAAGAATTTTGTTATTAATATGAAATAACATATACAGCTATGGCAAATATTAAGAGACCACTGCAAAATGTTCAGTTTGTCTGATTTTTCTCTTTATAGGTATATTTTTGAGTAAAATGTAAATTGTTCTTTTATTCTATAAACTATTGACAACAGGTCTCCGTAGTTCCAAGAAAAAAATTTTGCATTTATTTTCTGAAAATGAGAAATGGTCAAAATAACAAAAAAAGACATTGCTTACAGACCTCACATACTGCAAAAAAAACATGTTCATAATCATTTATAAACAACAATACTAATGTATCAACTCAGGAAGAGTTCAGAAATCATGGAATAACCATGAGTTTTTATCACAGCTTTCATACGTCTTGGCATGCTTTCCACCAGTCTTTCACACTGCATTTGGGTGACCTTATGCTACTCTTGGTACCAAAGTTTAAGCAGTTCTTCTTTGCCAGATGGCTTGTGACTATCCATCTTCCTGTTGATTACATTCCAGTGGTTTTCAATGGGGTTCAGGTCTGGAGATTGGGCTGGCCATGACAGGAATTTGATGTGGTGGTCCTTCATCCACACCTTAATTGACCTAGCTGTGTGGCATGGCGCATTGTCCTGCTGAAAAAAAAACAGTCCTCAGAGTTGGGGAACATTGCCTGAGCAGAAGGAATCAACTGTTTTTCTAGGATAACCTTGTATGCGGCTTGATTCATACGTCCTTCGCAAAGATTATCCTGCCCAATTCCAGCCTTGCTGAAGCATCCCCAGATCCTCACTGATTCTCCAACAAATTTCACAGTGGGTGCAAGACACCGTGGCTTGCACACCTCTCCAGGTCTCCATCTAACCATTAGACGACCAGGTGTTGGGCAAAGCTGAAAATTAGACTCATCAGAGAAGACAGCCTTACTCCAGTCCTCTATGGTCCAATCCTTATGGTCTTTGGCAAACTTCACCCTGGCTCTCCTTTGCTTCTCATTGATGAAAGGCTTTTTTCTAGCTTTACATGTCTTGAGTCCTGCCTCTAGGAGCCTGTTATGAACTGTTCTTGCCATGCACTTCCCCCCGGCTGCCATTTGCCATTCCTTTTGTAGGTCACTTGATGTCATCCTGCGGTTACTGAGTGACATTCGAAGAAGATGACGGTCATCCCGGTCAGTGAAGAGTCGTTTTCGCCCTCTGCCGGTCTGTAGCTTTGTTGTCCCCAATGTCTGCTGCTTGACCTAGTTGTAATGGATTGCCGTCTTAGAAGAAATTTTAAGGATGGAGGCAACATGATGATCACTGTGTCCCTCTGCTAGTAAAGCCAGAATTGAGCCCTTCTTTTCCTCACTCAAGACTTTTCTTTTCAGCTCCTTTGGCATGGTTAAAAGTGATTTTTTCATTCCGATTACTTTTGGGATATTACTAGCACTTGTTTTGCCATTCAGCTTGTCCTATTGCAAGAGGATTGTGAACACTACAGCAGTGTTTTTTATACTTTCCTTCATTAAAAAGTATTTGGTTCAGGTGATCACCTAATCAGAAGCACATTAAGTAGAATGATGTGTACTCTGGTTGGAATTCAACTGACACTGGAATAGAATGGCTGTCAGACATGTAGAGAAGCTGATTTTTAGAAAAGTGTGCAGTGGTCTCTTAATTTTTACCAGAGCTGCATATTGTGTGAATGGACATAGAGAATAAGGAATCAGAGGAATTAAAATTTTTGCAGACACTTAATGGACATACTACATTAGATAGGACAAAAGGGCAACTTTCTATTAAGAAAGGGTACTACATATTTTATATGCAAATAATGGACACATTATATCAAATAGGGTCATTGAGACAGGAAGGGTGTCACGGCTCTGTTGTCTGGTTTCCCAGGACCAGGGGAAATCTTCACAGCAGCCACCAAGATATGGCCACTATCACACACGACCATGTCTGGTTGAAGGTTCAGCAGTGAGAGCCACAGATCTGTCTGGTCTGTTCTTTCTTTCAATAACTTGGTGTGTGGTTTGTCTCCTAGCTTCAGCAGAGCTTGTTGCCACGTACCTGGCCACAAGCACATGTCCACATGTTGTTCGTTAAGTGGATAATCCCAGTAACCACATTGGTAAGGACTTATGTTGGTACAAGGGGGGACGGCACAAAGGCAGAAATAGTGTCGGCTGGGGACAGAGTACCGAGGGTCCAAATTTCTATACCTGTAGCAGGCCAATTTTGTTTTTCTTTTATTTCAAACAAACAAAATTTCACACGAAGTTCTACATTTGTACGTACACTGTGTGCAGAATTATTAGGCAAGTTGTATTTTGATCACATGATAATTTTTATACTTGTTGTCCTACTCCAAGCTGTTCAGGCTTGAGAGCCAACTACCAATTAAGTAAATCAGATGATGTGCACCTCTGTAATGAGGAGGGGTGTTGTCTAATGACATCAAAACCCGTTATAAGGTGTGCTTAATTATTAGGCAACTTCATCTCCTTTGGCAAAATAGGTCAGAAGAGAGATTTGACGGGCTATGAAAAGTTCAAAGTTGTGAGATGTCTTGCAGAGGGATGTGGCAGTCTTGAAATTGCCAAACGTGAAGCGGGATCACTGAACAATCAAGCGTTTCATGGCAAATAGCCAACAGGGTCGCAAGAAGCGTGTTGGGCAAAAAAGGCGCAAAATAACTTTCCATGAATTGAGGCAAATCAAGTGTGAAGCTGCCAAGATGCCATTTGCCACCAGTTTTGCCATATTTCATAGCTGCAACGTTACTGGAGTAACAAAAAACACAAGGTGTGCGATAATCAAGGACATTGCCAAGGTAAGGAAGGCTGAAAAACGACCACCTTTGAACAAGAAACGTAAGATAAAATGTCAAGACTGGGCCAAGAAATATCTTAAAACTGACTTTTCAAAGGTTTTATGGACTGATGAAATGGGCGTGACTCTTAATGGGCCAGATGGATGGGCCAGAGGCTGGATCAGTAAAGGGCAGAGAGCTCCACTCTGACTCAGACGCCAGCAAGGTGGAGGTGGGATACTGGTATGGGCTGGTATAATCAAAGATGAACTTGTGGGACCTTTTCGGGTTGAGGATGGAGTGCCAGTTTCTGAAAGACAACTTCTTCAAGCAGTGGTATAGGAAGAAGTCGGCATCGTTCAAGGAAAACATGATTTTCATGCAGGACAATGCTCCATCACATGCCTCCAACTACTCCACAGCATGGCTGGCCAGTAAAGGTCTCAAAGAAGAAAAAATAATGCCATGGCCCCCTTGTTCACCTGATCTGAACCTCATAGAGAACCTGTGGTCCCTCATAAAATGTGAGATCTACAGGGAAGTAAAACAGTACACCTCTCGGAAAAGTGTCTGGGAGGCTGTGGTGGCTGCTGAATGCAATATTGATCGTAAACAGATCAAGCAACTGACAGAATCTATGGATAGAAGGCTTTTGAGTGTCATCATAAAGAAAGGTGGCTATATTGGTCACTAATTTTGGGGGGTTTTGTTTTTGCATGTCATACATTTTTATTTCTAAATTTTGTGCAGTTATATTGGTTTACCTGTTGAAAATAAACAAGTGAGATGGGAATATATTTGGTTTTTATTAAGTTGTCTAATAATTCTGCACAGTAATAGTTACCTGCACAAACAGATATCCTCATAAGATAGCCAAATCTAAATGAAAAACAACTCTAACTTCCAAAAATATTAAGCTTTGATATTTCTGAGTCTTCTGGGTTGATTGAGAACATACTTGTTGATCAATAATAAAAATAATCCTCTAAAATACAACTTGCCTAATAATTCTGCACACAGTGTACATATGACAATAGTCAAATTTTGAAACATTTTGTGAATTGTACCAGGCCAAGCGTTTTTTAAAATGTTAACCCATTGTAATTTTACACAAAGCACGTTAAACTGTATGGATGACTAACTGAATCCATAAAAAATGTTAAACTTTTTTTTAGTTTTATATACTATCGTAACTTAACAATAACTGCGAAAACCGTGTAAAACTGTATGGATGAATAATTTACTTCCTAAAAAATTTTCAAAATTTTTTGTTTTATTGACCATCAAAATGTAACAAGAACCGCCTAAAATTATATGAATGAATAACGGAATCCATACATTTTTGTTTCAAAGGGTTTTTGGAGTTTTATATACCATCGTAATGTAACAAGAACAATGTTAAGCTGTATGGATGAATAATTGAATCCATAAACCATTTGAAGTTTTTTCTTAATTTTTAGTTGTTACCATAATGTAACACAAATCACGTATTGCTCTCTGGATAACAAATTCAATTTAAAAGATAATGTAGAACGTAAATATTTTGAAAGTGTAGTTGATGTTCTCCTACACTCAGAAAAGCTTTGCACACAGTGCAAAGTCAAGAAAAAATGATAAGGAGAGTAATACAGTAATCCTCTTCAGGAGTCTGTTTCTTCTTATTCTTCCTCAGGAGGCTAGGGTCTGCCTCCACCCCCTTCCTGGAGCTTGATTCCCAGTGCCTGGAATGTAAGTGATCCGGCTTCGAGTAGTGCTGGAACCCACAACATGTAAAAATGGGTGATGGCTCCCTTCACTATCACCTGCTCATGCGTACAATGTGGGGAAACCCAAGGGCCATCCAGTCTCTAGTCAATTTTGACCTTAATGACTAGGCCAAATTTTTGAAATCTGACCAGTGTCACTTTATGTGGTAATAACTCTGGAACGCTTCAACGGATCCCAATGATTTGGGAATGGTTTTGTCGTAACATATTGCACTTCATAGATCTTGTAACATTTGTTCAATATTATTTGCGTTTATTTGTGAAAATATAGAAAATTTGTCGAAAAGTTCAAAAATTCCACCATTTTCAAACTTTTAATTCTTATACTCTTAAATCAGAAAGTTATGTCCCACAAAATAGTTAATAAATAACATTTCCCACATGTCTACTTTACATCTGCATCATTTTTTAACATATTTTTTTTATTAGGAAGTTAGAGAGATTAAAAGTTGATCAGCAATTTCTAATTATTTCCAACAAAGTTTACAAAATAGTTTCTTTAGGGAACAAATCACAGTTGAAGTGACTTTGGGGGGACTATATAACAAAAAAATACTGCTCCCCTCAAAGTACTCATAACCACATTCAAGAAGTTTATTAACCCTTAAGGTGCTTCACAGGAACAAAGGCAATGTGGAACAAAAAATTAACATTTAAGGAATGTCTCTGTAAGAAGTATTTGAAGGTCTTATAGTGGCCTAGCCAGTCTCCAGACCTGAACCTAATAGAAAATCTTTGGAGGGAGCTGAAACTCATGCTAGAAGAGGGATAGTTTTGGAATAGAGAGGGACAAGAAAAAGAAGAAACTAGGAACAGTGTACCCTTTTTTCATTTGAAGGGGTGTATGGGAATACACCCGAAGAAAGGAACATTTGAAATGGCTTTAGGTTCCGCTGTTGCCATCCAGTGGGGTTGAAAAATGTGGGCTAATCCAGGCCTTGCTCATTCTGATGAGTCAGCCTGTCAGCATTTCTAGTTGACAGACGGATGCTCCTATCAGTTACTATGCCCACAGCGGTACTAAAAACTCCCTGTGACAAAGCACCAGTGGCAGGGCAGAGCAGCATCTCCAAGGCATAGAAAGACAGTTCATGCCATATATCCAGTTTGGATACGCAATACTTGTATGGCACAGAGGAATCATGGAGAAAGCTGGTATGGTTGGCTAGGTACTCCTTCACTACCCCGGGCATCAGGGCCGGTGGGTAGGAAGGGTTTAATGAAAGTGTCTCAGACCTTTGATAGTGTTCCCCTGCTTCTGTTGGACCTGATGGGTGTCTCCCTCATCTCTTCTCCTTGGTTGTCCAAGGATCTGTGACCTGTGCCACCAAGCATTGTCAGATGGGAAGTTTTGTACTCATTGTTCGACTAGGGCCTTCTGGCATTGTACCATTTTACTAGACCTCTCTAGTAATGTCTAGTAATCTTGGATGTCGATGAAGAAGAGGACTGATATCCCTCTATTTACCTTTCTCTCCTCAATGTGTACTTTCTTTCTCTATCTCCACCTGGTCCACATGCAATGATTGGTTACATAGCACACCAGTCTGTGAGCTGGCACTTGCAAGCATTGCTGAAGGCCTGCAAAACCTGCGTCGGCTGTAGCTGGTATGCAGAAATGGGTGCATAGGCAGTGTACCTTCATAAGTAGCTCAGGCAAGTCTGGATAAGTTTTCAGAAACTGCTGAACCACTAAGTTTAGCACGTTGGCCAAGCATGGCGCATTTGCGAGGTTGCCAAGTTTTAGAGCCGCCACCAAGTTAAGGCCATTATCACAGATGACCATGCCTGTTTGTCATACCTCCGCGGCAAATTTTAAGCCACGCCTCTGTCCACACCCATTTCACAACTAGTCCCACCCATTTAGCACTTCTGATCTCAATGTTTCGTAAACAATAATTATAAACAAACAAAAATGGCCACACAGTGCTACATACTGTATAATGGCCACACATGATGCTCCATACTGTATAATGGCCCCACATGATGCTCCATACTGTATAATAGCCCCAAATGATGATGCTTACAGTGTACTGGCCCCACGTGATGGTCCATACTGTATAATGGCCGCACATGATGCTCCATACTGTATAATGGCCCCAAATGATGCTATGTACAGTGTACTGGCCCAACGTGATGCTCCATACAGTATAATGGGCTCACATGATGCTGCATACTGTATAATGGCCACACATGATGCTCCATACTGTATAATGGCCCCAAATGATGCTGTGTACAGTGTACTGGCCCCACGTGATGCTCCATACAGTATAATGGCCACACATGATGCTTCATACTGTATAATGGCCCCACGTGATGCTCCATACAGTATAATGGCCACACATGATGCTCCATACTGTATAATAGCCCCACATGATGCTTCGTAC
Organism: Ranitomeya imitator; assembly: GCF_032444005.1. Lineage (NCBI taxonomy): Eukaryota > Metazoa > Chordata > Amphibia > Anura > Dendrobatidae > Ranitomeya > Ranitomeya imitator. The sequence goes on from NC_091283.1 coordinate 374,317,924, forward strand.
TGTATAATGGCCACACATGATGCTCCATACTGTATAATGGCTCCACATGATGCTCCATACTGTATAATGGCCACACAGTGCCCCATACTGTATAATGGCCACACATAATGCTCCATACTGTATAATGACCACACATGATGCTGCGTACAGTATACTTGCCCCACGTGATGGCCCATACAGTATAATGGCCCCACATGATGCTTTGTACAGTATAATGGCCCCACACGATGCTGGGTACAGTATAATTGCCACCCATGGTTACCCCACCCCCATCATTGCCTTCTCCATCACTACACACACACACACACCTTTTACCGCGCACCCCCGCAGCAGCCGGCAGCTTCCACTCCCCCGGCGCTAAATGGTGTCATCTAGCTGCACCACAGACTGCTCACGTCGCTGCGGCGGTGATACGCCACTGATAAAGACCTCCATGTCTCCTGTGCCAGTCAGTGTCAGAGCGAGGAGCAATATCTACTCCGATCCGACACAGCCAGCGTTCGCTCCGTACACCTCGTACACACACGACTCCGCTCCATACACCTTGCACATGCGGCTCCTCTCGGTACACCTCATACACACACGGCTCCTCTCCATACATCTCGTACACACACAGCACTACTCTGTACACCTCGTACACACACGGCTCCGCTCCATACACATTGCACACGCTGCTCCGCTCCGTATACCTTGTACACACGTGGCTCTGCTCCGCACACCTCGTACACACGTGGCTCCGCTCCGTACACCTCGTACACACACACGACTCTGCTCCATACACCTTTCACACTCTGCTCCGATCTGTATACATCTTACACACATGGCTCCGCTCCCTAGACGTCTTACACACACGACTCTGCTCCATACACCTTTCACACGCTGTTCCGCTCCGTACACCTCGTACACACACGGCTCCGCTCCGTACACCTCGTGCACACACGGCTCCGCTCCATACACCTCGTACACACGGCTCCGCTCCGTACACCTCGTGCACACACGGCTCAGCTCCGTACACCTCGTACACACATGGCTCCGCTCCGTATACCTTGCACATGAGGCTCCGCTCCGTACACCTCATATACACTCGGCTCCGCTCTGTACACCTCGTACACACACGGCTGCACTCCTTACACCTCGTGCACACACGGCTCAGCTCCGTACACCTTGTGCACACACGGCACAGCTCCGTACACCTCGTACACACACGGCTCAGCTCCGTACACCTTGTGCACACACGGCTCAGCTCCGTACACCTCGTACACATATGGCTCCGCTCCGTACACCTCGTACACTCGGCTCCGCTCACCTCGTACACACGTGGCTCCGCTTCGTACACCTCGTACACATATGGCTCCGCTCCGTACACCTCGTACACATATGGCTCCGCTCCGCACACCTCGTACATGAGGCTCCACTCCGTACACCTCATACACACACGGCTCCGCTCCGTACAGCTCGTACACACAGCTCCGCACACCTCGTACACACGTGGCTCGGCTCCGCTCCGCACACCTCGTACACACGTGGCTCCGCTGCGTACACCTCGTACACATATGGCTCTGCTCCACACATCTCGTACACACGTGGCTCCGCTCCGCACACCTCGTACACACGTGGCTCTGCTACATCCACACTGTAAACACCTCCTGACCTCACACATACACTTTACTTACCCTCGTCCGGCGCCATGGCAACCAGCAGAGTCCTGTACAGGAGGTCCTCCGAATCATGTGACCCCCTGACTCCTCACGATCACGTGACCCCCTGACTCCTCCCATCCTGTGACCTCATCACAGGTCCTGTGCGCACAGAGCAGCCGATATGTGTTGTGCTGCTCTGCGGGTGCCAGCGCAGGGACTCAGGGAGCAGACCGGGTGTATTACACACCTCCCAACCAGTGCGGGACAAGTAGTGTCCCGCCCGGGATCGCGGGGCTGACTGTCAAAATCAGGACAGTCCCGCTGAATCCGGGACGGTTGGGAGGTATGCTGTTTGTAGGTACAGCGGTGAGAGCCACAGATCTGACTGGTCTGTTATACCTTTCCACAACTGTGAGGCGGTGTGTTGTTTGTCAGCTGAACAACTTAGGTTCAACAGAGCCTGTTGGCAGTGCTGCAATGCTTCCAGCTTGTGACTTATATGGATGATGGAGGATGAGGAGGAGAGGGTGCAGGAATTGGTGCAGGTGGTGGAGGAAACCATGATGGAACTAGGGCACGCAATCCTTGGCATTGGTACCGGCCTCCACAAGGTTCACACAATGTGCCACCAGGGAAACGTAGCGTCCCTGGCCACAAGCACTTGTCCATGAATCGGTGATTAAGTGGACCTTGCCAGTAACTGTGTTGGTCAGGGCACAGGTGATGTTATGGGACATTTGCTGGTGTAAGGTGGGGATGGCACACTGGGAAATAATAGTGGTGGCTGGGGACCGTGTACCAAGGAACAGCGTAGAAGGTTGCAGAAAGACTCAGTGTCCACATACCTAAATGCCAAATTTTCCAGGCCAAACAGTCTGGAAATGTGCCTGTTTAATATTTTGGCTTGTGCTGGGACAAATAATTGGACGTGGTTGCCGATGGCGCTTGTGAATGTGCAAAGACAGGTCCAGGGCGGAAAGCATCTGTGTCTGCTTCCTGGACTGGGAATTGGCTAGTAAATAGCAAAGGAAGGAGGCATTGGTGTCACCCCCAGACAGTGATTGAGGACCAAGGCATTCAGCCCACCTAGGCAGGTGCTTTGATGACATGTGCCTGAGCATGCTGCTGGTGGTCAGGCTGGTTAGTAGTCAGGCCCCTGCTGATTTTGGAACAGCACAGGTTGCAAATGATTGTTCTTTTATTGTCTGCACTTTCATTAAAAAAGTGCCAGACTGGGGAACAGCTAACAAGCGGCCCTCGCTAAAAGTCTTTATAGGATAATCAGCGGGCCCTTGCTCAAAATCTTTAGAGGGTAAACAGATGGCCCTTGCTCAAAATACTGAGAGGGAAAACAAGCGGCCCTTGCTCAATTTTTAGAGGGTCATTATGCAACTCTTGATCTTAATTTTTCCAGGGTGTACAACATTTCCTCCTTCATTATTTATAATATATACAGTACAGATCAAAAGTTTGGACACACCTTCTCATTTAAAATTTTTTCTGTATTTTCAAAACTATGAAAATTGTAAATTCACACTGAAGGCATCAAAACTATGAACTAACACATGTGGAATTATATACTTAACAAAAAAGTGTGAAACAACTGAAAATATGTCTTATGTGGGATTTCTTGCCTTATAAATGGGGTTGGGACCATCATTTGTGTTGTGCAGAAGTCTGGTGGATACACAGCTGATAGTCCTACTGAATAGACTATTATAATTTGTATTATGGCAAGAAAAAAGCAGCTAAGTAAAGAAAAATGAGTGGCCATCTTTACTTTAAGAAATGAAGGTCAGTCAGTCCAAAAAATTGTGCAAACTTTGAAAGTATCCCCAAGTGCAGTGGCAAAAACCATCAAGCGCTACAAAGAAACTGGCTCACATGAGGACCGCCCCAGGAAAGGAAGACCAAGAGTCACCTCTGCTTCTGAGGAAAAGTTTATCCGAGTCACCAGCCTCAGAAATTGCAAGTTAATGGCAGCTCAGATTAGAGACCAGGTCAAGGCCACACAGAGTTCTAGCAGCAGACACATCTCTACAACAACTGTTAAGAGTAGACTTTGTGCAGCAGGCCTTCATGGTAAAATAGCTGCTAGGAAACCACTGCCAAGGACAGGCAACAAGCAGAAGAGACTTGTTTGGGCTAAAGAACACAAGGAATGGACATTAGACCAGTGGAAATCTGTGCTTTGGTCTGATGAGTCCAAATTTGAGATCTTTGGTTCCAACCACTGTGTCTTTGTGCGACGCAGAAAAGGTGAACGGATGGACTCTACATGCCTGGTTCCCACCGTGAAGCATGGAGGAGGAGGTGTGATGGTATGGGGGTGCATTGCTGGTGACACTGTTGGGGATTTATTCAAAATTGAAGGCATACTGAACCAGCATGGCTTCCACAGCATCTTGCAGCGGCATGCTATTCCATCCGGTTTGCGTTTAGTTGGACCATCATTTATTTTTCAACAGGACAATGACCTCAAACACACCTCCAGGCTGTGTAAGGGCTATTTGACCAAGAAGGAGAGTGATGGGGTGCTACGCCAGATGACCTGGCCTCCACAGTCACCAGACCTGAACCCAATCGAGATGGTTTGGGGTGAGCTGGACCGCAGAGTGAAGGCAAAAGGGCCAACAAGTGCTAACCATCTCTCGGAACTCCTTCAGGATTGTTGAAAGACCATTTCCGATGACTACCTCTTGAAGCTCATCAACAGAAAGCCAAGAGTATGCAAAGCGGTCATCAAAGCAAAAGGTGACTACTTTCAAGAACCTAGAATATAAGACATATTTTCAGTTGTTTCACACTTTTTTGATAAGTATATAATTCCACATGTGTTAATTCATAGTTTTCATGCCTTCAGTGTGAATATATATATATACACACTGCTCAACAAAAATAAAGGGAACACTTAAACAACAGAATATAACTCCAAGTAAATCAAACTTCTGTGAAATCAAACTGTCCACTCAGAAAGCAACACTGTTTGACAATAAATTTCACATGCTCTTGTGCAAATGGAATAGCAAACAGATAGAAATTATTTGCAATTGTCAAAACACACTCAATAAAGGAATGGTTCTGCAGGTGGGAACCACAGACCACATCTCAGTACCAATGCTTTCTGGCTGATGTTTTGGTCACTTTTGAATGTTGGTTGTGCTTTCACACTCGTGGTCGCATGAGATGGACTCTACAACCCACATAAGTGGCTCAGGTAGTGCAGCTCATCTATGATGGCACATCAATGCGAGCTGCGAGAAGGTTAGCTGTGTCTGTTAGCAGCATAGTGTCCAGAGGCTGGAGGCACTACCAGGAGACAGGCCAATACACCAGGAGACGTGGAGGGGGGCATAGGAGGGCAACAACCCAGCAGCAGGACCACTACCTTAGCCTTTGTGCAAGGAATAACATGAGGAGCACTGCCGGAGCCCTGCAATATGACCTCCAGCAGGCCACAAATGTGCATGTGTGCACAAATGGTTAAAAACCGACTCCATGAGGATGGTCTGAGTGCTCGACTTCCACAGTTGGGGGTTGTGCTGACAACCCAACTCCATGCAGGACTGGCATTTGCCACAGAACACCAGGATTGGCAAATTCGCCATTGGTGCCCTGTGCTCTTCACAGATGAAAGCAGGTTCACACTGAGCACATACGACAGACGTAACAGAGTCTGGAGACGCCTTGGAGAGCAATCTGCTGCCTGCAACATCCTTCAGCATGACCAGTTTGGCAGTGGGTCAGTAATGGTGTGGGGTGGCATTTCTTTGGAGGGCCGCACAGCCCTCCATGTGCTTGCCAGAGGTAGCCTGACTACCAGTAGGTACCAAGATGAGATCCTCAGACCCCTTGTGAGACCATATGCTGGTGCAGTTGGCCCTGGGTTCCTCCTAATGCAGGACAATGCCAGACCTCATGTGGCAGGAATGTGTCAGCGGTTCCTGCAAGATGAAGGCATTGAAGATATGGACTGGCCTGCCCATTTCCCAGACTTGAATCCGATTGGACACATCTGGGACTTCATGTCTCGCACCATCCACCAACATCATGTTGCACCACAGACTGTTCAGGAGTTGGTGGATGCTTTAATCCAGGTCTGGGAGGAGATCCTCAGGAGACCATCTGTCGCCTCATCAAGAGCATGCCCAGGCATTGTAGGGAGGTCATACAGACACATGGAGGCCACACACACTACTGAGCATCATTTCCTTGTATTGAGGCATTTCCACTGACGTTGGATCAGCCTGTAACTTCATTTTCCACTTTGATTTTGAGCATTATTCCAACTCCAGTCCTCCGTGGGATATTAGTTGTGATTTACGTTTATCATTTTTAGGGTTTCTTGTTCTCAACACATTCCACTATTTAATGAATAAAGATTTACAACTGGAATATTTCATTCAGTGACATCTAGGATTCTAGTGTTCTCTTTATTTTACCGCTTATCCTGAAGAAATCCAAATGAAACGTGCGTTGGGGGCGGCGGGGACATTCCATGGTACTTTCCTTCATCTGAGTAAGTACTCCCTCATTTGACCTGTGCACGCATGGCGGTTAGGCTGTGTTCCCCATCGCCTGTCGTTCTGACTGCATTGTCATTTAGACTTGTTAGCTTCGTTAATGCACTTTTTATTATATGAGTCATTCATTCTGCTTCCATGCTTAGTTAGGATTGCCAGGATCAGCGCTAATATTTGAAGTACTTGAACGTGTCTATTGGCCACATTTTACTTAGCTATTAGGGCTACTTTTTACATTGCTAAACTTTAGAATTCTGGCCATTTAACATTTACTGTGAGGTTCCATATCAGGGTGTATAATGAACTTTATTTGAATAAACTCTTGTTCCTTCATGTTTGTGCTCAGAAGCCTTGTGTAGGTCATGTATTGTCTACATTGTGTTATGTATCCTAATAAAGAACCTATATTTTAAGGATTGTACTCTGTTGTGGTGCATTACCCCCCTTTTCTTGGTGCCCATTATAGTTAATGAGTTGTTGTCCATTTTATTATATACTCTAGGACATTTGTGTTAGACAGTAACATCAAAAGCTATGAGATTTCAGAAATCTCATGCACACGTTTACTTTTTTTTTCCTGACTGACATGGAAAACTGCTGCGTTTTTGAAAGAGGCTGCATGTCAATTCAGTAATTGAAAGCAATGAGAGGGTGCCAAAACACAGCCAAAACACTGGTGTATGAACATAGTCTATGGGTTGGAGGAGGTGTTTTTTCCCTTTTTTTAACTTGCCTTAAGTCATTATACAGGAAAGAATGTTTCCTAACATATTTATCTGGTAAAATCCATTTTATTTTTTGCTTTGAATGTTTTATTGTCAGTCTGTAAAAATGGCGTAATACTCTGACATTGTTCCCATCAGCGACCTGGTAGTAAGAGATGTGTCCAGGCATCTTCCCCATGCTGTTCCCATAGTATTATAGAACTGTTTATATCCATTTCAGCAATTTTCCTGCCCTCCGGATAGTGTCTGCTGGAAAAAATGCTTCCCATTGACTTCCATTACACTCGTTACTCAAATCAAGCCGGTCTGACCTGCTTGATTTGAGTACCGAGCACCCTAGCACTTTAGTGCTTGGTTATGACTAGTTGAAAACTTTACCACATTCTGAACATGTAAATGGCTTCTCCCTTGTGTGAATTCTCTCATGTGTAGCAAGAAGGGATAGCCAGTTAAAACATTTCCCATATCTCTGTTCAAGTCCCTTCCGGCTGCATGATTTGTGGCTGATAAACAGCATGAACACATTTGAGAGAGAGAGGGTTTGTCACCGCAATTCGCCCAGTGGTGGACCCTTTGTGCCCTGACGACAGTCACTACTGAGCGTGCCAATATTTCTGTTTTTAGCTTGGCATACTTTTGTGCATCCTGTAAAGCCAGGCCATAATAAGCCTTTTGAGGCTTACCAGTTAGATAGGGGACCAGGACCTCCGCCCACTGCTTCGGCGGAAACTTCTCCCGCACTGCTACTCTTTCAAACATAGTCAAAAATGCCTCAACAAGCCTCAAAATGGTTTGCATCCACAGAGCCTTGAGTAGGAGCAAACCAAATAGACTGCCCAGATATATTATCCTCAAAATGCATTTTTACAGGCCAAAGGAACAACTTGCGAAACCAGCAAGAAATTCTTCACCTTTAAAATTCCAAGGCCCTGTTTATGAACTCATTCCAGACTTAGCCCCCTCTACCATCACCAAAAGACCAGCTGTGAAACTATACCTAGAAATTCTCCAATCCCAAAATATTAAATACCGCTGGGGATTTCCATTCAAACGGACTTTTACTCATCAGGATCTGGCCAATCTAGTTCTCTCCCCTGAAGGTTCAAAACGTTATCTCCCCAAATTGCAACTTTTGGAACAACCTGCCTCATCTTCCTCCCAGCAACCAAAGAATGTTGCTACAGACCTCGAGATCCACCAACACCTCTTTGGTCTTACAACTACAAACTATAATGTTAATTTATAATTATCTATAGCTCAACAGTTTGCTTAATTGCAGTACTCTTCCATATATTTTAGTTATTGCCATCTTATTAGTTCATGTTGTTATAAAAATGGTTTGTCTAGTTGGCTCCCGATTTCTCGAGATGCCCTTATTGACTTTATCTTTACAATACCCTCGCTCAGTTTTATAGTTTCAGATGTTTACTAAGTGTTTTGTCCCTAAGATCGCATGACTACAAACGTTTTATCAATTACAGGTATTGATCAAGTTTAAAATTACCATTCACTTCTCGCCACATCTTCAAGATGGATAAGTGCCTTAATTTCGATAGTATTGTTTACAGACTTTTGCGATTTCACATATGGGACTCTGCCTTAGATTTTTGTTTAACTTTTCATTACCGGTTTGATGTTATACTATGTTAATCTCCCTAATCTATATCCAATGTCAATGTTGACTGTTGGTCCCTAACCTTTCTACCGGTTTCTATTTACCCAAACGAACACCATGTCCCTTCAGGGCTAGGATTAACTGTCATCTGCTTGGGTCCTGAAGCCCTATCTGCCCTTCAGCCTCTTGATCTAAGAGACTATAGTAATTAAAGGGAACCTGTCACCCCGAAAATCGCGGGTGAGGTAAGCCCACCGGCATCAGGGGCTTATCTACAGCATTCTGTAATGCTGTAGATAAGCCCCTGATGTTACCTGAAAGAGGAGAAAAAGACGTTATATTATACTCACCCAGGGGAGGTCCCGCTGCTGGTCAGGTTAAACGGGCGTCTCCGGTCAGCTGCGGCGCCTCCCATCTTCATTACAAGACGTCCTCTTCTGATCTTCAGCCACGGCTCCGGCGCAGGCGTACTTTGCTCTGCCCTGTTGAGGGCAGAGGATAGTACTGCAGTGCGCAGGCGCCGGAAAGGTCAGAGGCCCGGCGCCTGCGCACTGCAGTACTTTGTCTGCCCTCAACAGGGCAGAGCAAAGTACGCCTGCGCCAGAGCCGTGGCTGAATTTCAGAAGAGGACGTCTTGTAATGAAGATGGGAGGCGCCGCAGCGGACCAGAGACGCCCATCTGACCTGACCAGCAGCGGGACCGCCCCTGGGTGAGTATAATATAACGTCTTTTTCTCCTCTTTCAGGTAACATCGGGGGCTTATCTACAGCATTACAGAATGGTGTAGATAAGCCCCTGATGCCGGTGGGCTTACCTCACCCGCGAATTTCGGGGTGACAGGTTCCCTTTAAGGTTAATCTGGTACTCCTCACTTCCTAAACCATGCTCACTATCTGCTAAATCCACCCAGCTCATCTTATATCCCCCTTCCTAAAATATAAATGTAATCATTATACCCCATAATGCGTTGTTTCTTACAAATCTCCATGAACCCTCAGTGTTTCTACACACTGCTGCTCAGCACGTTGTGCTTAGCAATATTCAAGACTTGCTATGTCCCCGCCTTCCCACTTTGTACAAGTTACACGAACTGTTCTACCCACCTGAACCCCCATCCACCTTTACTGCCCGAGGTGACTCATAACAATTTACTACTCCCACTATTATGCTCCCACTATCAATTACAGGCCACAGGAGGGACCTTTCTATATAACCCTGACACCCTCTTCAATATGCCTTTATCCATCTTATCACACAATGTGCAGTGTCTTAATTCCCCGAACAAGAACAAACATACCAAAGCTTTCTGCTATTACAGATTCAAACAAGCTGATGTGATTTGCCTTTAATAGACACCTTTATCATTCTTACCCACTTTTCTACACAGCTAGCACTCCAAATAAAGCTAAATTTGTTGCCATTTGCTTCAAGAAATCTGTCCCCTTCATTTTTAAATCATTAGTTGCAGATAAAGAGGGCTGTTATCTCATGGTGACTGGTTTTCTCTGATGAGGTGGTGACCTTTGTCTCCTACTATGCTCCCAATACTCATCAATCTGCCTTTTTCTCTCGACTACTTGATTTAATCTCTGAATATGCCCAAGGCACTACACTACTATGCGGTGACTCCAACACCGCTACGACGGCCCAATTTGTGACGTTCCAGCGATATATCCGTGACGTTCCAGCGATCTCGCTGTGTCTGACACGATCCTGCGATCAGGGACCCTGCTGAGAATCGTACGTCGTAGCAGATCGTTTGAAACTTTCTTTCGTCGTCTAGTGTCCCGCTGTGGCGGCATGATCGCATGGTGTAACAAAGGTGTGCACGATATTGTATACGATGTGCGCATAGTAACCAACGGCTTCTACATCGCACATACGTCATGAAATTATCGCTCCAGCGTCGTACATTGCAAAGTGTGACAGCAGTCTACGACGCTGGAGCGATATTGTTACGATGCTGGAGAATCACGGATCGTGCCGTCGTAGCGATCAAAATGCCACTGTGTGACGGTACCCTAAGTCTACAAACCCTCAAACTCCGACTCCCTCAATAGGTCCTCTTTCTATAGATTCAGCTGCTATAAACAAACTCCTTTCCCAGTACCAATGAGTGAATTTATGGAGAGAAGAATTTTCCGCGGTCAAAGATTATACTTTTTTCACTTCATACACATTTAGTATACACTAGAATAGACCACATGTTGTCCCACCCATCATTCATACCTAATATAACAAGCATTTCTATACAGTCTACTTCCTGGTCAGACCACTCTCCAGTCAAGCTTACCTGTTCCACTTTACACCCACGACCCTGTTCATTCAACTGGACTCTGAATGATGCCTTAACCCCTTAGCGACCGCCGATACGCCTTTTAACGGCGGCCGCTAAGGGTACTTAAACCACAGCGCCGTTAATTAACGGCGCTGTGGAAAAAGTGAATAGCGCCCCCCAGAGGCCGATTTTCTCTGGGGTCTCGGCTGCCGGGGGTAGCCGAGACCCCAGAGAACATGATTCGGGGGGTTTTTAATCCACCCCGCATTTGCGATCGACGGTAATTAACCGTTCACCGGCGATCGCAAAAAAAAAAACAACCGCGATCTCTTTTTAATTTCTCTGTCCTCCGATGTGATCGGAGGACAGAGAAAAGGGGTCCCAGGTGGCCCCCCAATACTCACCTATCTCCCCCGATGCTCCTCGTGTCTCCCGGTGGGCGCCGCCATCTTCAAAATGGCGGGCGCATGCGCAGTGCGCCCGCCGGCCGGCCCCGCGAGAATCTTTGGGGTCTCGGCTGCCGGGGGTAGCCGAGACCCCAAAGAACATGATCGGGGTCAGTTTTAGCGACCCCTGTTTTGCGATCGCCGGTAATTAACTGTTTACCGGCGACCGCAAAAAAAAAAAAAAAAAAAAAGTAAAGTGTAATTCTCTGTCCTCTGATGTGATCGCACATCAGAGGACAGAGAAATAGGGGGATTCGGGGACCCTACAATACTCACCTGTGTCCCTGGATCCTCTTGCTGCTCCTCCTGGCCGCCGGCAGAAGAAAATGGCGGGCGCATGCGCAGTGCGCCCGCCATCTGTCTCCATCTGCCGGCCGGCAGGAGAACAGCAGTTGGGGCTAAAATTAGGGTTAGGGGTAGGGTTAGGGCTAGGGTTGGGGCTAAATTTAGGGTTAGGGTTGGGGCTAAATTTAGGGTTAGGGTTGGGGCTAAATTTAGGGTTAGGCTTCTTTCACACTTACGTCGGTACGGGGCCGTCGCAATGCGTCGGCCCGACATACCGACGCACGTTGTGAAAATTGTGCACAACGTGGGCAGCAGCTGTAGTTTTTCAACGCATCCGCTGCCCAATCTATGTCCTGGGGAGGAGGGGGCGGAGTTACGGCCACGCATGGGCGATCAGAAATGGCGGATGCGACGTACAAAAAAACGTTTCATTGAACGTTTTTTTGTGCCGATGGTCTGCCAAAACACAACTGATCCAGTGCACGACGGACGCGACGTGTGGCCATCCGTCACGATCCGTCGGCAATACAAGTCTATGGGCAAAAAACGCATCCTGCGGACGGATTGCGACGGAATTCCAAACGACGCAAGTGTGAAAGTAGCCTTAGGGCTAGGGTTAGGGTTGGGGCTAAAGTTAGGGCTAGGGTTGGGGCTAAAGTTAGGGTTAGAGCTGGGATTAGGGTTAGGGTTTGGATTAGGGTTGGTATTAGGGTTAGGGTTGGCATTAGGGTTACGCTTGGGATTAGGGTTAGGTTTGGGATTAGGGTTAAGGTTAGGGTTGTGATTAGGGGTGTATTGGGATTAGGGTTAGGTTTGAGGTTAGGGTTGAGATTAGGATTAGGGGTGTGTTGGATTTAGGGTTTTGATTAGGGTTATGGTTAGGGTTGACATTAGGGTTGTTTTGGGGTAAGGGTTGTGATTATCATTAGGGTTAGTGATTAGGATTATGGATCAGGTTGGGATTAGGGTTAGGGGTGTGTTGGGGTTAGGGTTGGAGCTAGAATTGGGGGGTTTCCACTGTTTAGGTACATCAGGGGGTCTCCAAACACGACAGCCAATTTTGCGCTCAAAAAGTCAAATGGTGCTCCCTCCCTTCTGAGCTCTGCCGTGCGCCCAAACAGTGGGTTACCCCCACATATGGGGCATCAGCGTACTCGGGATAAATTGGACAACAACTTCTGGGGTCCAATTTCTCTTGTTAACCTTGTGAAAATAAAAACTTGGGGGCTACAATATCTTTTTTGTGAGAAAAAAATATATTTTTTATTTTCACGACTCTGCATTCTAAACTTCTGTGAAGCACTTGGGCATTCAAAGTTCTCACCACACATCTAGATAAGTTCCTTGGGGGGTCTAGTTTCCAAAATGGGGTCACTTGTGGGGGGTTACTACAGTTTAGGTACATCAGGGGCTCTGCAATCGCAACATAATGCCCACAGACCATTCTATCAAAGTCTGCATTCCAAAAAGGCGCTCCTTCCCTTCCGAGCTCTGCCGTGCGCCCAAACAGTGGTTTACCCCCACATATGGCGCATCAGCGTACTCGGGATAAATTGGACAACAACTATTGCAGTCCAATTTCTCCTGTTACTCTTGTGAAAATAAAAACTTGGGGGCTACAATATCTTTTTTGTGGAAAAAAAAAATATTTTTTATTTTCACGACTCTGCATTCTAAACTTCTGTGAAGCACTTGGGCATTCAAAGTTCTCACCACACATCTAGATAAGTTCCTTGGGGGGTCTAGTTTCCAAAATGGGGTCACTTGTGGAGGGTTTCTACTGGTTAGGTACATCAGGGGCTGGCTTTGCAAACGCAACATAATACCCGCAGACCATTCTATCAAAGTCTGCATTCCAAAACGGCGCTCCTTCCTTCCGAGCTCTGCCGTGCGCCCAAACAGTGGTTTACCCCCACATATGGGGTACCAGCATACTCAGGACAAATTGGACAACAACTTTTGGGGTCCAATTTCTCTTGTTACCCTTGTGAAAATAAAAACTTGGGGGCTAAAAAATCTTTTTTGTGGGAAAAAAAAAATATTTTTTATTTTCACGGCTCTGCATTATAAACTTCTGTGAAGCACTTGGGTATTCAAGGTTCTCACCACACATCTAGATAAGTTCCATGGGGGTCTAGTTTCCAAAATGTGGTCACTTGTGGGGGATTTCTACTGTTTAGGCACATCAGGGGCTCTCCAAACGCGACATGGCGTCCGATCTCAATTCCAGCCAATTCTACATTGAAAAAGTAAAACGGTACTCTTTCTCTTCCAAGCTCTGCGGTGCGCCCAAACAGTGGTTTACCCCCACATATTGGGTATCGACGTACTCAGGAGAAATTGCACAACAACTTTTGTGGTCTAATTTCTCCTGTTACCCTTGTGAAAATAAAAATTTGTGGGCAAAAAGATCATTTTTGTAGAAAAAATGCAATTTTTTTTTTTTCACGGCTCTACGTTATAAACTTCTGTGAAGCACTTGGGGGTTCAAAGTGCTCACCACACATCTAGATAAGTTCCTTAAGGGGTCTAGTTTCCAAAATGGTGTCACTTGTGGGGAGTTTCCACTGTTTAGGCACATCAGGGGCTCTCTAAACGTGACATGGCGTCCGATCTCAATTCCAGCCAATTCTGCATTGAAAAAGTCAAACGGCGCTCCTTCACTTCCAAGTTCTGCGGTGCGCCCAAAAAGTGGTTTACCCCCACATATGGGGTATTGGCGTATTCAGGAGAAATTGCATGACAAAATTTATGGTTACATTTCTGTTTTTACACTTGTGAAAATAAAAAAAATGGTTCTGAATTAAGATGTTTGCAAGAAAAATTTAAATGTTCATTTTTTCCTTCCACATTGTTTCAGTTCCTGTGAAGCACGTAAAGGGTTAATAAACTTCTTGAATGTGGTTTTGAGAACCTTGAGGGGTGTAGTTTTTAAAATGGTGTCACACTTCATTATTTTCTATCATATAGACCCCTCAAAATGACTTCAAATGTGATGTGGTCCCTAAAAAAAATGGTGTTGTAAAAATGAGAAATTGCTGGTCAACTTTTAACCCTTATAACTCCCTAACAAAAAAAAATTTTGTTTCCAAAATTGTGCTGATGTAAAGTAGACATGTGGGAAATGTTATCTATTAACTATTTTTCGTGACATATCTCTCTGATTTAAGGGCATAAAAATACAAAGTTTGAAAATTGCTAAATTTTAAAAATTTTCGCCATATTTCCGTTTTTTTCATAAATAATCGCAAGTAATATCGAAGAAATGTTACCACTAACATGAAGTACAATATGTCACGAAAAAACAATCTCAGAATCAGCGGGATCCGTTGAAGCGTTCCAGAGTTATAACCTCATAAAGTGACAGTGGTCAGAATTGCAAAAATTGGCCTGGTCATTAAGTACCAAATTGGCTCTGTCACTAAGGGGTTAATCTCTTATCATGAAATTGCTCAGAGATTGAAAGATCATCTTGATGAATATTTCTCTCTGAACCTTCAGTCAGCTTCTTCTCCAGTCTACCTTTGGGAAGCTCATAAAGCAGTGTTGAGAGGCTTCTGCATTCAAGAAGCTTATAGTAAGAAGAAATAAAGATATGCAATAACTGCTCTGGAGAGTAGGGTTTCAACATTAGAGACGCAGATGAAGAACTCGCCCTCCCCTTCTATCTACCGTGACCTCACAACGCATGCTCCGAACTCTATCTTTGCCTCTTTGAAAAAGCATTCTGAGCTATTCGCTGGACTCAACAACGCTTTTACGCCCTTAATAATAAAAATAATTCCAACCTTGCTAGATGGTTCAAATTGCTCCCGACACCGCATATTCCTATACGTCTGCACACTGCTACAGGCTTAACCTCCAATCTGGAACTATTTATCTGCCAACAGCAACTTGAACATTTATGTGATGACACCTCTTCAAATAATGCAAAAAAAAATAAAAAGTTTCCTAAACTCTACCCCTCTCCCAACCCTTGGCCTCAATCTGATTGAAGTTCTAAATCAACCAAATAAGATAACCTTTAGTTACATAGTTACATAGTTATTAAGGTTGAAGGAAGACTATAAGTCCATCTAGTTCAACCCATAGCCTAACCTAACATGCCCTAACATGTTGATCCAGAGGAAGGCAAAAAAAACCCATGTGGCACTCAATTGATCCACAAACAGATGCTGTTTCAAAGGATAATTCTTTTATTTCTGGTATTCAGTCGATATAAAGAACAACAGACTCCATCACATCAACGTTTCGGCACACTATGCCTTTTTCAAGGAAGTCTATGATAATAGAAAACATATTTCCCATACATATATATGTATATACATATTTACAATCCCATTACAACATATATGGTGTGTAACTAAACAAAAAGATCAACGAATAAGGTAAGTGTACAGATAGTGCTGGTGACCCAAACCGTTAACAAAATAATATGCTCATATTTGCATATAAGAATCTGTTACTCAAACAAGTGCATATAAAGTCCATACAATCTGCCCAAATCTGCCCAAAGGCAGAGGGACCCAAACAAGAAAAAGCAGGAAAAGAAGACTGGGAAAAAAAGAAGAAAAAACATGCCCCCAATATAAATAATAGGTCATAGTACCTAAGTCAGGTTACTGGCGTGCGTGGTATATCCTATTTCCACGACATATACAATAGAATGGCGTTCTGATGAAAGACCAAGATAATATATGATGAGTCCTTCAGAATTATAATATTGTGACCAATTGCAGGTAAATACCCAAAAATGGTTAAGGAGAAAAAAATAATTAAAGAAAGACACTGTTCTAAAGATACCGGTTACCCCTGCTGGCTCCCCACACTGAACAGTATTACCTGCGGCAGTGAAGACTCTGCGTGTATCCAGACATAAGAGACAGTGAAGTGTGCGGCGTTCCAGGAAGCCTTGTTAAACTTGATTCTTACAAAAAATTCTCTTTGCCGATAGGTTTTTTATTCAAAGGGTCGGGACCGCGATGGGATCTAACGCAGCGCCTCCCTACACAAATATTTTTATGGCCTTCTTTGAGGAACACTTTGTCTATACACACCGTCTGTTTCAACAGTATTCAGTATACTGGAAGAGAGTCATTGATGATGTATTTTTCATATGGAAGGGTGACGAAAATTCACAGCCGGAATTTGAAATACTTTAATGCTAGGGAAAAACTACAAGGTGTGTTAACTAGATGGTACTTAACCCAAGCTAGAGTTGCCAAAGCAATTCCCTGCTACTCTCCCAAATGTTTTGGAGGTTGTGATTCTGACAGGGATATGTACAATATTTGGTGCTGCACACCATGGGGCACATGATTTTGGACTAGGGTATATCACCTTATTCTCTCAGTCACAAACACTAACCTAAAAAAAAACAAAAAACTTTGGGAAGCCTTATTTAACAATTGTACCCCTATCATTAGAAAAACTTGATTCCAGCTCACCTAGTTGCTCTATGCTTATCCAACAGGACTGGATTTTCCTTTTTTGAAAGAAAATATAGTGCATACAAACGAAAAATTAATGATAAAGACTGCTTAGTGCAGACAAAACGCATTGACTGGGTCATGTCGACCACGTGAATTTTTCTTTTGTAAGCACTATATTTTCTTTTGAAAAAGAAAAGAAAAGGAAAATTCAGTCCTGCTGAGCCGGACTCCAATTTTTTCTAGTACCTCTATCATCCACTAAAACACCCAAATTCTCATCTCATTTATATTCCTAGTGGCCAAGCAAACTATAGCATTGGCCTGGAAAAACTCAGGTCTTGATTTATCAGAAGTCAAGAGATGCATTCCTTGGTATATGATCAATGAATAATTAACTGCCATACTTATTGATAAAGTCCGTAAATTTGAGAAAATTAGGCTTCCTTGGGTGGCATACGCCAATCACACTCCCCTCGGCATTCCTTCACTTTGATTACATGCTCCTGACTCCCAAGATTTGTCCTAATTCTTTCTATTAAATTAAGACTAGACTAACCCCCCCGGACTCCTTTACCCTCTATTCCTTCCCGTCAGTTATGATAGCCCTTCCCCTTGTACTCCACCCTACGGTTTGTATTCTTTTTGATTACTACAATGTACCTGTTATCTGAATAATTCTTTAATAAAAATATATTGTTGAAAAAATGCCTCATCACCATCGCCTCGGGTCATCTTTGACATTGCTCATCTTATTGCCGTCCAGACGTATGAGACATCACTTGGAGGAGTGGTAACATCTCTGCTGCGGATATTCCCTGCTAATCCTTCCATCTGCCATTGCTGGAGCTGGATCTGCATCAGTTTAGCTGTCTCCAGCTGTGTTTGCTGCTGCCGGCTTAGGATCAGGTGCTTGATCAGCTCCTCCATTTTGAACGACCGTTGTTCCATCCCTATAGCTGTCTTCACCTTGGATATGCAATTTGTCCACAGCTGTCACACTTGCTTCCTGGGGATCATGCCCGCATTCTCTACCAACTGTGGTAAACTCGCTCACTCAACTGCTCACAGAGGTAGACACAGGAACACTTATTGTTTGAATCTTCTGCTGGTTTATTAAAGTATGGCATAAACCAATGAAAAGTTCATCAAATTAAACACACACTTTCTGGCATAATGAGAGGAAAAAAGGTAACATATAGAACAGTCCATGTGGTTGTGGGTATCCGCCCACAGAGGAAAAACGACAGAGTTTAGCATAGCAAAGCTCTGGCCCTCTCGCATTCAGGCACCCCAAACACTGAATAACTCAGAAGACTGACTATTTACCTCCTAAATCACACTCTGAGGTGGAGATATAACAGCCTTCCACCCACAATTCAGATGATCACAAATAAACCTTGGCTTTAAAATGGCCGATTAACTCCTCTAAGCACTTTGTGCTGGAGCATTTTCCCTACGTTCATATCCCTAGGTTTATATCACTGAAGCTACCAACCTCAGTGATACATATCTCCCATCCAGTACTTTACCAGTGATTTTGTCACAACACACAGGTACAAAATTAAAAATACTTTATACACGACAAGCATGTTATCTGGATTCTCTGCCTTTTCAAATACATATGGTTATTTGTAATCACAGGCAAATCTTTATCATAATTTAGTGCTTTGAATTGCTTTGCTATTGTATACGAAATATGATTTCACTTTGACCTCAACTGTTGTACATATGTTTTTGGTTTTGTCAATAACACACATTCGAAGATAAAGGTCTACTTCCTCTTTAGCTATCTTTGATGTTTCAGAATAGGTTTTAGTAGACAAAATATTTTGTTAATTCAGGACATGACTATGGCTTTGCCCCTTTGTGAGTTCTTGATGTTCAACCAGACTGATTGTCCGAATAAAACATTTTCTTCATTCTCAACATAATAATAGCTTTTTATCATGTAAAAATTCTTTGTTGTGTAATAACCAGGACTGTTGAGTCGAAGTTGTGGAGTTGAAGCCCATTTTGGTGGAGTTGGAATAAAATGGATCGACTCATAAAATATATAATAAATTGGGTAGAGTAGTTCAGTGCAGTTTGTGGGGAATATTTTTTTCATAAGAATTTGGGAAAGTTATGAAATGTCTTATAAATATCTGTCCTATTCCTGATCTAACGTCTAGACTTTTAGCTGAGATGAATCTGTGCTGCAGTTTATGTTCATGATAAGTAGTGAAGCTCCTCCTCTACAGATACGGGGGAAAAAAACAAACACACAGGGAAGGAAAGCCTACATTCATTTCAGAATTGTTGTCTCTGTATGCTTGATGTTTTAGTTTGTTTTTCCTCTTAGCTCATGTTTGGAGAAATTAGCTGCTCTGATGACTTATATACACTATACATAGAATATAAGGGTGAAAAATGTTTTCTAACATCTCAAATACGGAAATACAGTAACTGGATCGATGAGGACATACATATTTGTGTGTGCGTGTGTTCTCTGGAATATGATTCAGCACCAACATGCTCCCTCCCTCCTCCCCTCTTCATAGACTGTGAAGAAATATGATGTGAAGCATTAAGGCTAAGCTCACATTTGCGTTAGGGGGCCTTGTGGAGAGCTGCTTACATCATCCGCTAAGCCCCGCCTACTTCTACATGCATCCTGTCTACCAATCTTTAACATTGGGTACCCAGGACATGTGGATGCGTAGTTTTGACACGCCCGCTCACTGCACGGGAACACATAAAGTTCCATTTTGTGCGTACGGCGGGCGTGTCATCCGCATGTCCTGCGCACCCAGTGTTAAAGATAGGTACACAGGACGCATGCAGAAGTATGCGGTGCTTAACGGAGGACATACGCAGCCCTCTGCAAAGCCCCGAACACAAATGTGAACCCGGTCCTAGTGAGCTGTACCATGCTGAGACAAGCCTTGACGCTGAAAGTTCAGAGTAAAGTTATCTAACATATTTTACAAACTTTATACTTATCTGTCCTATTAATTTATGCAAAGATTGTTTTATTTATATCCCAAATTATACAATGCATGATTCCCTATTCTTGCAAGAATTACAATATTCTTTTTTTTTTTTTACAGGACTAAATTATGTTGAGAGCGAATTTACATGGTTACAAAATGTCTAAAAACCATCTTACGAAGTCAGCTGTATTTGAGCATTTCACAGTGACTCTAGATAATAAACATTTTGTGTGTCAGTGTATAAGGCTACTTTCACACTAGCGTCGGAATCTCCCCGTCGCAATGCGTCGGGCAGAGATTCCGACGCTAGCGTTTAACGCACTGCACAACGGAGGCAGCGGATGCATTTCTCCGGCGCATCCGCTGTCCCATTGTGAGGTGCGGGGAAGTGGGGGCGGAGTTCCGGCCGCGCATGCGCGGTCGGAAAAAGCGGTCCGTCAGGAGCAAAAAATTTTACATGTAGCGTTTTTTGCTCCCGACGGTCCGCCAAAGCACGACGCATCCGTCGCACGACGGATGCGACGTGTGGCAATCCGTCGCAAATGCGTCGTCAATACAAGTCTATGGGGAAAAAACGCATCCTGCAAGCACTTTTGCAGGATGCGTTTTTTCTGCAAAACAACGCATTGTGACGGATTGCAGTTAACGCTAGTGTGAAAGTAGCCTAAGAGACCCAGATGAAAACAAATGCTGCGATGTCAAAATCAGTGCATACTCAGGCAGTGGTAAAAATGCTCCCTCAAGAGCTTCCAATCTAAAAAGACACAATGGCTGCCACCCAGAAATTTACAAAGGGGTGACTGAAAAAGATCACAGCAGCACCAAGAAACCAGAGACCAGCACTTCCCGCCAGGCAAAGGAGGAGTAAAGAGCATCTCAAACGTCAGTTACAATATATTTTGTAAGTGACAAAGCTACTGTAACAATGACAGCAGATGTCTTTAAAAGACAGCTCATTGAGCTTGTTGTGAAGGACTGTGTACCATTATTATTTGCACGAGCAGCTTTTACAGCTCTTACTGGAGAAGTGGCTCGCAAACTTGGTGTTTTTCTGGAAAAAGAAAGTATTTGAAAATTAGTGATTGAAGAAGCCCTTAACCAAAAGGAAGATCTTAAAAAGACTCAAGAAATGCTTTGTATTTCTTAAAATGGATGCCTGCACACGTCACAGAGTGAACTATTTTGCTATCAATGTTTGTGACAACAAAAAACTGTTACTAAGACACTGGCAGTAAAAGATACTAAAGCTCATCACAGCAGCCAGTTTCTCAAGACCTTAGTGGAAAAAGTTCTGCAAGATTATGAACTAAAAAAAGAACAGGTTCGTGCTATTGTAACTGATAATGCTTCAAATATGACAAGTACAATTAAACTCCTGAAAGAGAATAATGAAGGTGAACAGCAGCTAGAAGAACATTCCACATTCAGTATGTTGGAGATAGAAGGCCGCAGTCCTGTTCCCATAATGGAGGAATAAACAGATATTACTACAGAAGAACAGCAAAATGATTCTTTACAATTAGATGATTTTGTTGCCGCTGCTTCACACCTCTTTCCTATTCATCACATGCGCCGTGTTTTGCATACGCTGCAGCTGGCAATAAGAGATAGTCTGCAAGAGGGACATGCTGGTACTTTGATTAGCAAAGTGAGGAGATTGGCTATTGCTGCCAGAACTGCTAAAAGTGATTCCATCTTGAAGAGACGTGCTGGAAAAGGGATCAAGCCACTCGGTGGGGCAGCACCTATTTAATGATTGAGCAATTGCTTGAGCTGAAACCCTTTCTTGTAGATATGGCCAACCCTCAGGTAACACTACATGAAGGTCAGTGGACACAGGTGGCTGAATTAAAAGAATTGATTCATCACCCATTTACAGTGACTAAAAAGTTCCAAGCTGAGGATTTAACTCCTGGCATTTTTATAAAGGAGTGGAAGAACTTGTTGTTTTGCCTGTCCCAAAGAGGTTTAATCACAGATGGCATTGCTGCTTCAATGAAACGGAGAGAGACACTGCTATTAGAAAATAAAATTCTTCTGGCAGCTGTTTATGTGGACCCGAGTCATTGTATATTGCTGGATGATCAACAGCTTGCTAAAGGAAAAGAAGCTCTGACTGAGGTAGCAGTTAGGATGAGTTGTCTACAGGACGGCCAAGAGCAAGAGGACTCTGGTCCTGCCAGTGCTGCTGCTGTACCTTCATCCTCATTAGATGAGGAGTTTGATTTCTACAAGTATTTGGTCGACATGGAGCAGGCAAAGCGTTGCTGCAGGGAAAAAGATTCCACTCCCATAGAAAACAGATTGACCATATTTCAGCAACGTTTTTCACTTGCTCTCAAAGAAGTAGAAGAGTTCAATCGTTCATCAAAACTGACTGTGCACGAGGCAATTCATTTATACCCTGATATTGTTAGAGATATTGTCCATGTGGTTGCTTGCTGCTTTGCCACCAACCCAAGTTAGTGTAGAGAGGTTGTTCTCTAGCCTTAAAATAACTAGGTCAGATTTGAGGTCATCTATGAAGGAGGATCTGATGGAGGCGATACAATTTCTCAGAACAAATTCATAGACTGCACAAATGCTATTCAGTACGTTTTTCTTGAAAACTGTTTTTTTTTCCCACTTACTGCAGAGTGTATAATAAATTGCAAAAAAAAAAAAATGTTGTTCTAAAGTTTTATTCCAATAAATATATTTTATGTTCTATCTAAATGGCTTGATTATTGTATCATAATAAAGATTAAAAGCCTGATGTTACCATTTTACTACAGTAAATTTATCACTTAAATATGAGCCATGTATGAGGGAGTCAGAGTCGTGGAGTCAGAGTCATGGAAATTGAGGAGTCGGAGTTGAAGGTTTGGCTTACCGACTCCACAGCCCTGGTAGTAATGTGATTTAACGTTTCAACTTTGACTCACTATAAACATGAAATGCGCTTCTGATGTCTCACAAGATGTAATTTCTGGTTAAATCCTTTCCCACAATCTGAACATGTAAAAAGCTTCTCCTCTGTATGGATTCTCTCATGCGTAGCAAGAACGGATTTCCGGCTAAAACATTTTCCACATATTGAACATGAAAATGGCTTCTCCCCTGTGTGACTTCTTTGATGTCTAACAAGACTTGTTTTCCTGGTAAAACATTTCCCACATTCTAAACAAAATGCCTTCTTGTCTGTGTGACTGCCCTGATGTGTAACAAGATCTGTTCTCTGGTTAAAAAATTTTTCATATTCAGAACATGAATATGGTTTTACTCCTGTGTGAATCCTCAGATGTTCGGCAAGATCTGATTTCCACTTAAAACACTGTCCACATTGTAAACATGTAAACAATTTTTCTCCTGTGTGAATTCGCTCATGTTCAACAAGACTTGTTTTCTCATTAAAACTTTTACCACAATCTGAACATGTATATGGATTCTCCAAACCATCAAGTGTCTCAAGTTTAACCAGATGCAATTCCTTTGTAAAACACTCCTCACAATCAGAAAATGAACACGGATTCTCTTCTGTGTGACATCTCTGATGCTCAAAACCCACTCTGTCACTTTTTTGTTGCTTAGAAGTCTGTGATGAACCAGAAGAGAGGACTTGCTGAAAAGGCTCACATGAAAGATCTTTGCTGCGAAGGGCTGAAGGTATATCTAAGATTATGTCATGCTCTTCATACGTATCTGCTGTAGTATCACGATCATCTACTTTCAAATCTGAAAACATCACATGTCCCTCTGAGCTTCTGATACCTGGCAAAAATAAAACAGTTGTGATTTTAGTTTTTTAATAATATAACCTTAAAGTGATATTGATATCCACTCCTCAGCATTGAAACTGCAATACTAAGAAGTAAAAGTTGTAGAATTATGGAAATCACATGATGGATAGAAATGTTAATGATTTTCAAATGTTTCCATTTGTTCACCATTTGCATAACATCTCAATTTATTCAGGATGCAATAAACACACACCTTTTTTACGTTACTTTTCATGGCATCTAGAGGCTTAACCAGCCAGGAATGGTGCTGGCACTAGATCCTGCCGTTAATGCAGAAGCTATACATTCAGTTAAATTGAGCGTCTGGTGGTGATCAAGCAGGCACAAGCTCTAGTACCTGCATGATCACCTTGATATACCTACATGTCATAATGCGAGAACACCCTCCACATTATGATGTACATGTACTCCAGATGTTGGGAGGGGGTTAAGTGTCTTAAATGGTACTAAGTGATCTTTTATACAATTCCACTAGGTGGAGCCAAGACTAATTTGTAAAGTCAATTTGCCTTCATAAAAACAATTCTAGATATGATGTAATAATTTTATTACTCCTGGGGTAAAACCTGTTCCTACTTTCTTTTATAGCTTGTCCCAGCATGCTACTTTGATGCGACTTCAAATCTGTAGGGGTCCGACACTCAGTTCCCCACCATTCAGCCGGTGGTGGCCGGATGTAAACAGTGAAAGGAGCTGTAACAGTATAGCTGTTTACTATGTTTTGGGAAGGAGCACCATTTGAATTTTGGAACAGAAATTGGGCCCCTAGCCAAAGCAGAAATCCCCCACAATTGACCTCATTTCGGAAACTACACCCATCAAAGATTTTATCCACAGAATTTGTTAACATCATGTTGTCATACTGAAATTTTTCACTTTATTTCACAAAAATGTTGCTTTGGTCCTCATTTTTTCACTTTTTCAAGAGGTAACAGAAAAGAGTTAACCCCATAGTTACCCACTTTCTTCTGAGCATGGCGATACATGTAGTCAAAAAATTCAGGGCTCGGAAGAGAAGAAGTGACATTTGGTATCTGGAATGTAAATTTGACCGGAACAGATTGCAGAGACAATGTGGCACTTTCAGAGCCCTTGAGGTATCAGAACAGCAGAAACCTCCAGAAGTGACCACATTCCGGAAACCAGACCCATCAAGGAATTCATGTAAGGGTTAAGCATGTTGAGCATGTTGAACCCATAGTTGCTTCACAGAACTTTTTAAAATGTGAATGAGAACGAAAATTACATTTTGGCCTCTATTTTTTTTTTTAGCCCCATAATTGTAATTTTCACAATGGAGTAAAACAGACCCTATAACGGTTACAAAATTTCTCCCAAATGCGATGATACCCTATTTGTGGTAAACCCCCCACCCCCTCCACTTCTGTTAGGACACATGGCAGGGCTCGGAAAGGAAAGAGTGCCTTAAACCCATCCCCAACAACAAGCCCTCATACGGCTGTGTTGAGGGAAAAATTAAAATGTTATGCCTCTTGCAAGAAGGTGAAGAAAAGACAAAACTACAAAAATTAAATATCACACTGGTGTTAAGGGGATAAAACAGCTGTATGTGCTTCATTGATAAAAGGGAAGCCGTTCTGATAAAAGAAATCCACTGGAATCCATTTCCCAGCGCCAACACTAGCAGTCTGACAGTTTCCCTCAGACCAGAAGCAATGATATCACGACCACCAGTCACCGGACCACTGATTGGCAAAAACAACCACTGGCACTGCTAGAGTAGGGGTGGATTTTTCCTTGATCTGATTGACATTCCACTGTTAACTTAATAAAATAAAGAGTAGAAAACCCCATTAACACATGTGGAGCTATATTTGCAAAAGCCTTAAAAATATTTTTAGTAATAACACACAGTTCACAACCTATGTGGAAAGAGCTTGACTACGGCACAATGAGCGAGTCCGAGAAGCAAACGCTGGTGTCCGCAGTGAACTTGTTACAGGAACTGAAACGTATAATAGAGCGCAGAAGTACGGCGCTTTACATCCCAATGGGGTACTGGGGGGAGCTGGGGGAGACCTGGCCAGCCTGATTGCTAAGTATCAAGGAGAGGCAATACTTGGAAGAGGACTTCATATTGCGGGTACTTGCCCAGGTTATTTTGGCCCTAAAAGACTGCCACTGTTCAAACAAACAAACCTAAAAAGAACTCGGCTATTTGCTCTATCTGGACCCACGTACACATACATAGACTGAGGTTAACGGTTTTACAAAAGTCACGTCTACAGAAACCTTTATACATAAAACATATTTTGGATTTAGTGGAGGATATGGGTGTTTAAAAATAAGAAAATTTCACAAAAATGTTACATTCCTAGGATCAGTATAAGAGTATTTAGTTCTATTTATTACCTGGTGATGTGAAGGGCTGGGGAACCTCCATCATGCCATCCTTGTACAGATCTTTGTGTCCTTCTAAATACTCCCACTCCTCCATGGAGAAATAGACGGCGACATCCTGACACCTTATAGGAACCTGACACATACAAATGATACAGTCATCCCCAGATCCCTTCATAGCGTTACTGTATAATGTCCCAGCATTCCCACCTCTCCAGTCAGCAGCTCAATCATCTTATAGGTGAGTTCTAGGATCTTCTGGTCATTGATGTCATCATGTAACAGGGGGTGAGGTGGAGGCCCCGTGATTGGGCTCAGGGGTCTTCCCCATACCTCAGACACAGGGGCCTGACAGCGCTCACTAGAGGTCTTCTTTACTACTGTGTAATCCTGGTTTTGAAGAGACACATTAATAAATCTCACTACTGACATTTCCAGAGTCCTCACCTCTCCAGTTCTGTCCATCTATTATTCCTATAGATAGGAATGATGTAATGAGAAATTCATCAGACTCTCTCACCTCTCCAGTAAGCCGGAAGAGTATCTCTAGGGTGAGGTGTAATAAACTCTCTGCCATCTGGTCTCTGTTACCATCCATCCTTGAAGGGTCAATCTGGAAAATTCTGTAATATAGAAGATCTCCACTGAGACGATCCAATATTGTAGGGACCTGAATGGGAAGATGACAATGTAATATCATAAGGAATCACATATAATATAATTACTGGAGTGGGTAAAAAATAGAGGAGTGGTGCACATGTTTCTATTATACTTTTCCTCTGATTGTTTCACTCCTGGTTTTGACTTACTAATACTGAAGTAAAATACTGACCAAATACTGAACGCGTGCACGTGGCCTAGCAGTTTTTCCACGCAAATTTAGGGACAAAAATTAATGTTGAAACTGCTCAGAAAACATCTACTATTACACTGGGGAACAATTTGAAAAAATGTTTCTGTTGAGTTAGGTTTTTGAGCTGATTTATACTAAAATTGGCATGCTGATTCCAAAAATGTAGTCAGTTTTATTCTAGCACGTCAAGTTTTTCCTCCACAACTTACCTGCCAGAGAAGCACAATTGCACTGATATCTGTAATAAGACTTGTTATCTGATTACAATTCGACTCATATAGAGCTACGTGGCAACTTGTAAGAGTAGTCACAACTGAGAGTGTGGTGAGAGGTGTGTGCAGCTCCCAATACGTCATAATTATCAATATCTTAATCATAGTAGGAATACATAGGATTTGTGATAGCTTTTCTCTTTACATTGGGCGCTTAGTTGTAATTTATATATCTTTTATGATTTTTTTCTTTGTTAGTTTTCAAAGCTTGTAACTTTCCATCTCAGTGTTTTATTTACATATGTACATATTTCCTTTGTTTCAGATCATGTCTGCTCCTTCTTCCTCTCGTCGTAAATGCCTAAACAACCCTGACTCCTTCTGCTAGATTTGTGGTGTTTTCACCATTCCAGTTCAAAGGGCAAACATCAGTGCATTTGTCAAACAAGCATATTTTGCATATTTTAAAGTAAAACTCGGTGATCAAGATAAGCCATGGACCCCTCACATAGTGTGCAAGCAGTGTGTCGAGAGTTTACGGATGTGGACCAAAGGAACACGTGAAAAATTGGCATTTGGTATCCCCATGGTGTGGAGAGAGCAAAAGAGTCATTCCACAGACTGTTACTTCTGTTTAGTGAAAACATCAGGATTTAACAGGAAAAATAAAAGTAAAATAGAATATCCAAATCTACCGTCAGCTATCAGACCAATGCCTCATTCAGCTGAAATTCCAGTGCCAGTTTTCGAACAGCTACCATCTCTAGAAGTTCTGAGTGATGTTGACGAACACAGTGACAGCAATGATGCAGAATTTGAAATTCACAAGGATTCAGTTCGTAAGGGATTTGATCAGCACGAGTTAAATGATTTAGCACGTGAATTGGGCTTATCAAAAAAGCTTCAGAATTACTAGCATCTAGGCTGAATGAGAAACAGTTACTTGAACAAGGAGTGAAGGTATCATACTTTCGTACTAGAGAAAGTACATTTTTGCAGTACTTTCGGTGTGACAGCGGTTTTGTGTTTTGCCATAATATTCCTGTTTACTACAAGAATTAGGGCTTTCAATGTACAATCCAAATGAATGGCGACTGTTTATTGATAGCTCAAAGCGGAGTCTTAAGTGTGTCCTTCTACACAATGGCAATTTATTTGGTGCAGTCACTATTGGGCATTCTGTCTCTCTTCGTGAAGAACATGGAGATGTAAAGAGAGTTATTGAGTTATTGAAATATGACACACACAATTGGATCATCTGTGTTGACCTTAAAATGGTTTGCTTCCTTCTTGGTCAGCAACATGGGTACACAAAGTATCCCTGCTTTCTCTGTATGTGGGATAGCAGAGCTCGAGAAAAGCATTGGGTTGAGTCGAATTGGCTTTCAAGATCTGGTCTTAAACCTGGAGATCCTAACATTCTACATCAGCCACTTGTTGACAGGAAGAATATACTATTCCCACCTCTGCACATAAAACTAGGTCTCATGAAGCAATTTGTAAAAGCATTGCCAACTGACGGCGACTGTTTTAAGTACATCATGTTGGCACTTCCTGGACTGTCCATTGAAAAAATCAAGGCTGGTGTGTTTGATTGTCCACAAATTCGACAGCTCATCAAAGATGAACATTTCACCGGGACTATGTCAGATCTTGAGAAGAATGCTTGGTTATCATTCAAAGACGTCGTCAAGAACTTTCTTGGAAATACACGTGCAAGTAATTACAAAGAAATTGTTCAGAAACTATTGGAGAGCTACAAAGCGCTTGGTTGCAACATGAGTATTAAACTACATTTTCTGCATCGCCATCTTGCCAACTTTCCGGAAAATCTTGGTGCTGTTAGCGATGAGCAAGGTGAACGATTTCACCAAGATTTGAAGGTTATGGAAGACCGTTACCAGGGCAGATGGGATGTACATATGATGGCTGACTATTGCTGGAGCATCAAACGTGATTGTCCTCAAGTTAAAAACACTCCAGAAAAAGCTATAAATGTACATTTTTACCTTAAATACTTGCATATATATATATATTTATATCCTTTGTAAAAAACATGATAGTGTTAAAAAACATATTTGTCATGCCTATTTCTTATATATTTCATTTTTTGTTCATATTTGTACTATTTAAAAAAAAAACACTTTTTAGGTACAGTAGTTTACATATTTTTGAGAAGACAAAAATCCTATAGTTCAAAAACTTGACGTGATAGAGAAAAACTGAGATCATTTCTGGATTCAGCATCCAAAAATTAGTTAAGAACAGTTGTCTGACCCAACTCCTAAAAAATTGTGTTCCCCAGTGTTATTTGCAATAGGAAATTCACACTGATGTTCGTACAACTGCAGATTTCTTCTCCAAGGACTTAAAAAACATTTAAATAATGTCTTGTTCCTTATGGAAGCAGTTTCCACTTGGATAAAATTTTCACTAACCCACATGGATCACTTTTAATTAGTGGTAGTAAACATCTACACATAATTTATATTTTACCTCAGTATTTGTTAGCCAAAATAATAAATGGAGTAATCAGAGGAAAAGTATAATAGAAACTTTATCGCCACTTCTGCATTTTTACCCACTCTTGGTGTTGGCTTACAATTACTGAGGTATAAAACAAAACTTACTTACTGGTAGCCGGTTTTTCCGGAGCCCATGACAGCACACATGAGAGAGGGGATCCGCCCAGTCAGGACAGGAAACCTACTGAAATAAAAGGGCGGTACCTCTCCCTCGCTTCAGTTGGTTTTCAGAGCATGAGAGGCCCCCCTGGTTAGTACACATGGTAATCTACCACCACATCATAATAATAACAAAAAAACACCCAGCTAAAAAGTGCGCACCACAGGGTGAAAAAAGAAGGGAGGGAATATACAGGTGCTGTCATGGGCTCCGGAAAAACCGGCTACCAGCAAGTAACCGTGGTGTTTTCCCGTCTCCCATGACAGCACACATGATAGATTTTTGGAGAAAGGAACACCTTAGGGAGGGACCACCGCTTGCAGCACCCTTCTACCAAAGGTAAGGTCAGTAGAGGAAGATAAGTTCAGTCGGTAGTGTTTAAAGAAGGTAGACGGTGAGGACCAGGTAGCGGCCTTACATATCCGATCAAGCGATACCTCTGCTTTTTCTGCCCAGGAAGTAGCCACGGCCCTGGTGGAGTGAGCCTTAATGCCTTCAGGGATCAGAACGCCACATGCAGCATAGGATAAGCTAATGGCCTCCCTAATCCACCTGGCAATAGTACCTTTGGACACCCCATGACCTTTCCTGCTACCCTGGAAAGCTACAAATAGAGACTGATCCTTCTTCCACTGACTGGTTAAGGATATGTACTGTAACATAGACCTTCTTACATCAAGAGTGTGAAACCTCTCCTCACCTGGATTTTTTGGACTAACACAAAAAGAGGGTAATACAATCTCCTGACTCCTATGAAATTTAAGAACTACCTTAGGTAGATAAGCCGGATCTGGTCTTAGAACCACCCTGTCGTCATATATCTGAGTGTATGGAGGACAAACAGACAGGGCTTGCAAGTCACTCACCCTACGTGCGGATGTCAAAGCTACCAATAGCACTGTTTTTAGAGTGAGAAATTTTATCGATAAATCTTGCAAGGGCTCAAAAGGACTCTTAGTTACAGCATCTAAAACCAGATTTAAATCCCAGGGAGGAATTTTCTGAATTACTACAGGTCTAGACCTACTACATGATTTCATAAAACGGTCAACCCACTTATTGGAGGCTAAATTACAATGATATAAAGCTCCTAATGCTGACACTTGAACCTTAAGTGTATTGGTAGCCAATCCTAGCTGTAAGCCTGCTTGCAGAAACTCTAAAATAGCACCCACAGGAGGCTCATCCGACAAAGGTTGTCCTAAAAACTCTAGAAACCTCTTCCATGTCCTACCATAAATTCTTGACGTAATCGGCTTCCTACTTTTCAACAGGGTGGAGACTAGCCCTGGTGAGAATCCCTGTCGGCTTAGTAATGCCCTCTCAAATTCCAGGCTGCCAGATGGAAGCCCTTCCCTTGAGAGTGGCATACTGGATCCTGGGTAAGCAGGTCCGGGACCTCTGGTAGGATCCATGGATCGGTTACCGACATTTGTCTTAGGAGAGAGAACCATGGCCTTTTCGGCCAGAATGGAGCAATCAGAATTACTCTTGCCTGCTCCGTCCTGATCTTCCTCACTACAACCGGAATTAATGCTATCGGCGGAAACATGTAAGCGAGGTTGAACTTCCACGGTATGCGGAGGGCATCTACTGCAACCGGGTTCCCCCTCGGGTCTAATGAACAAAACCTCTCCACCTTCCTGTTGTGAAGCGTGGCAAACAAGTCTATTACCGATTCGCCCCAGGCCTGCACTATTTGTTGGAACACCCTGGGATTCAGCGACCATTCTCCCTGTCTTAGCTTTTTTCGGCTTAAGTAGTCCGCCTTTGTGTTTTCGACCCCCTTTATGTGCAGAGCTGTGAGGGACAGTAGGTGAGATTCTGTTAATTGAAGAAGCGCCGATGTTGCCCTCATGAGTGAAAGGGACCTTGTTTCCCCCTGATGATCGATATAGGCTACTACCGCGTAATTGTCGGACATCACTCTGGTATGACGACCCTGAAGGATTGGAAGGAAATGTCTTACTGCCCTTTCTACAGCCCATAACTCTTATATTGGATGTTTGATGTTTTTCTGTATGGGACCAGGACCCCTGTATGGAAAGGGTCCCTAGATGTGCACCCCATCCTGTACCACTTGCGTCCGTTGTGATCACGTCTTCTATCGGAGTTAGCCACTGAACCCCTGAGCTTAAGTGATCCCTTACTGACCACCAGACTAGGGAATCCCTGACGCGTATCAAGAGGTGAATTTTTCCCTCCAAATGCCCTTCTAACAACCTTTGTGTTGACAGGACCTCCCACTGTAATTGCCTCAGGTGAAATTGTGCCCATTTTACAGCGGGAATACAGGATGTTAGTGACCCTAACAGGGACATCGCCTTTCTTAGTGTCATTACAGGCTGATGTATCGCCAGTTCCACAAGACTTTGTATTTTGGATATTTTGCTCTCTGGCAGGAGACAGAGCTGACGCGTGGAGTCCAGAACCAACCCCAGGAAGGATTGAACCCTCACTGGTGTTAATCTCGACTTGGCGACATTTACCTCCCAACCTAACACTGCTAGGGTCGTAGTCACTTCTTCTATTTGTGCAAGACAGTGATCCACTGATCTGCCTATTACCAGGAAGTCGTCTAGGTACGGAACAATCACTATGTCCCGGGAACGGAGGAAGGACATGACTTCTGACATTAATTTTGTAAATATTCTTGGCGCTATTGATAGACCAAATGGAAGGGCAGCATACTGGTAGTGCTTGAGTTGTCCTTGGACAAACACTGCTACCCTCAGAAATTTTTGATAGTCCCGATGAATTGGGACATGGTAGTAAGCGTCTTTTAAGTCTATAGCTGCCATGAAGCAGTCCGGAAACAGCATCTTTATTGCTGAGCTTACCGACTCCATCTTGAAGGAGTAATTTTTTATTGACCGGTTCAGTTTTTTTAGGTTGACAATAGTCCTTAGTGAGCCATCTGGCTTTCGTATCAATAAGAGAGGGGAATAAAACCCTTCTCCTTCTTCTACTTTTGGAACTTCTACTAGGACCTTTTTTAGAACTAGCCCCAATACCTCTGTCTCCAGAGCTAGTTGTTCATCTGGAAGTTTCCTGCATGGTGTCAACACAAAAGTCTGTCGAGGTGGATGAATAAATTTTATTTTTAGTCCGTCGTCGACAACATTCAACGCCCAACGACTGGGGGAAATATTCAACCAGGCGTGAAGATAGAAAGAAAGCCTTCCCCCTACTTCTAGCTTGGCGTCATTGGGAGGGCTTTTTTGTGGATGTGGAGGGGCCCCTAAACATGTACCCCGATCCTTTTCTATCTCTATAGTCCCAGTTTCTTCTATCTCCCGGAGGGCGACCTCTATTGAATTTTCCTCTCCGAAAATAAGGCCGTCTGATATCCACTGGAAAACGAGGAAAACCTTTTTTCTTGTCGCCAGCTTTTTCTAAAATGTCCTCCAGTTTCTGACCAAAGAGGAATTTGCCATCGCACAGAATGGAACAGAGTCTATTTTTTGAGGCTAAGTCCCCTGGGCACCCCTTCAACCACAAGGCACGTCTTGCCGCGTTAGACAATCCTGCTGCCCTAGCTGCAAGTCTTACAGAGTCTGCTGAGCAATCTGCTATAAAGCCTGCCGCTCCATGTGCCATTGCCATATTGGCTAGGATTTCGTCTCTCGGCACTCTAGATTTCAACTGATCCTCTATTTGTTGCAGCCAGACTATAAGGGAGCGGGCAACACATGTCCCAGCTATTGCCGGTTTTAGACCTCCTGCGGCTGCCTCCCAGGTATGTTTTAAAAAAGCATCTGCTTTTTTATCTAAAGGGTCTCTTAGGACGCCTGAATCATCCAAGGGTAGTGATGACCTTTTAGATGATCTGGCCACCGCACCATCAATTTTAGGGGCTTTATCCCATATTTCTGAATCTTTTTCCTCAAAAGGATAACGTCTCTTAGAAGCTGAGGGAAGACTACCAGACTTTTCAGGTTTCTTCCACTCCTTTTCTATAAGGGTTCTAACTCTAGTATTTACTGGGAAGGTACGCTTCCTCTTCTCCTCCAAACCACCAAACATAACGTCCTCTACTGATCTGGACTCCTTCTCATCTTTAAGGCCCATTGTAGCCCTAACAGATTTAACCAGTTTATCTGTATTTTCAGTTAGGAAGCATGGTCGGCCCCCAACATCACTATCCGAAGAGGAGCCAGAGAACACAGAAGAGGTCCTTCCAGAATCCGAAACGGTCTCTAGGACCTTGCTGCTTCTCTTTTTAAGGACTGATTTTAAAGACCCTTTAACCTCTGCCCTAATCATGGCCCTGAGGCTAGCGGCAAAGTCAGGGGATTCATCCTGAATAGTTTTTTGGATGCAGTCCGCACAGAGGCTTTTCTGCCATTGGACTGCTAGCGGGGCTTTGCGGAGGGCACATTCTTTGTTCTTGGACTTGGCACTAGCCTTCCTCAGCGCCTGACAAGCAAGCAGAGAAATGTAGCCCATTACCACCAATGTGACATTCACGAAGATCACTCAAAACCCGCTGACACTCAAGGGTACCGGATTTTGAGGCTGATCTGGAGTACGGATAACATCCCTCCTAGAAGCTGAGGAGTCCTGCGACCTCCGAACCGGACGACTGCTGCTTCTCCTCTTAGCACGCTGGTGAGCAGACATAGCACCTGATAGGCTCTCTTGCTGCTGCTGCTGCTGTGGCGATGACTGATGCGAGTGCTGCTCCATACCACCCTTCATAGCGGAGCTCTGTAGATATGAGCACTTTTCATGTGGACTCACTCCCTTTTAAAGGGTGATCCACTCTGCTCACCGCCTCATCCGGTACAAAATTCTGCTCCTCCCCCACCTCTGCGCCCACCAGGAGACCGCCAGGAGATCCTTGCGACGCTGCTGCGTTTGTCCATGGGCGCCACCATCTTGGATCCGGCGTGCAGCAGCGACGTCACGCGGCCACGCCTACTCCCAGCCTGCCCCGCGTGCATCACCGCCGCGCACCCGGAAATCAGAGCCGACGGCAGCAGAGGGGGAAGAGAGCGGCGTGGCAGCCGCAGAAGAGCCACAGGACTCCGGACTGCACTGCCAAATGCCCGCACGTGCGCTAAGGCCCCAGGACCTGCGAACGGCGCTTCCACACCCTGAAGGCCGGCATACAGGCATCCTGCCTGTTCTTCCAGTGCCGGGACAGGAGTGGGTGAGTGGAATCTTCAAGCAAAATACCGCCGTGATTTCAGCACAAGGGTTCCCCTCAGGACAGGAAACCCAACTGAAGCGAGGGAGAGGTACCGCCCTTTTATTTCAGGTTTCCTGTCCTGACTGGGCGGATCCCATCTCTCATGTGTGCTGTCATGGGAGACGGGAAAAAGCAGCATCTTACAGTTCCAGAAAAGTAAATGGGATTTATAGAAATCTCATGCCCACTGTGCTTCTTTTTAATACAGCGTAAATTGACCTGCAGCGTTTTTCAAATCCCCAGCATGTCAATTTCTCTTGCAAGTGCGCCGAGTTTTCCAAGCAGAATTTCCCTATAGACATGCATTAGGTGCAGAAACTCTGCAGTTAAAAAACGCACCTGAGTTTTTAATATGATTTTGCGGCAGAAACGCATCAAAAACGCATGTTACCTATTATATGTCAATAAAGTATTGTCAAAGCCAAATACCAGGAGGTACCAAAAACAAACCAGATTTATTTAAAGAATGACACACCAAAGAGACAAAAAAACGCAGCATCAAAAACATAATAAAAAACATGCAAGTAACCCATTTTAAATATTAGGTGCAGAAACACAACAAAAACTCTTTGTGGAAACGTACCCTTAGGCTATTTGATGAGTTTTTTACCTCAGTATTTGTAAGACAAAACCAGGAGTGGGTGATAAATACCGAAGTGGTGACCTGTTTCTATTATACTTTTCCTACGATTGTTCCACTCCTGGTTTTGGCTTACAAATACTGAGGTAAACAACTCACCAAATACAAACGTGTGCACGTGGCTTTGCAGAGTATGCATTCATTGCTTCAATTTGATGTACTGATCAGGGCAGATCTTCCTCACATTAAAGGCTCCACCCAGTCAGAACTTTACCTCAGAATTTTTATTGTGGTTTCTTGACAAATTTGCTACCAGATATTGTGACTATCAAACGTTTGCACCAAATGCTTCCCAAGTAATCAGTGTGAAGAGAGTTTTGTGTGTCAGTGAATGATCGGTGT
Source organism: Ranitomeya imitator (assembly GCF_032444005.1). NCBI lineage: Eukaryota > Metazoa > Chordata > Amphibia > Anura > Dendrobatidae > Ranitomeya > Ranitomeya imitator. The sequence goes on from NC_091283.1 coordinate 374,353,907, forward strand.
GTACATTGGCCTCCACTATCACAATTGTCCATGTGGTACAAACACCACCACTGTCCTCAGCAGAGAAATACTTGACTGACAGGAAGGCCTCAGTCATTTCCTGCACTGCTGAGGTAAAATTAAGCCTGAGCTCTGATTGGCAACTGTGGTAAGAAGAAATCTGAGTTCTGATTGGTTGCCCTGGTGATATGAAAGCTGATTGGTTGGTTTGGACAATAAAAGGCAGTTTTACGTTAAGATCGCTCTTATATGCGATGTCCTAGGAACAAGAAGAGTCATCATGTACAAACCACACAAGCGATGTGATACGGTCTGGTTTTCGTAGCCCGCTCTGTACATGGTTAGGACGTAATGTCACCAATGTGCTGTTCCTTCATGTAGTGATGCTTAGGCTTCACCAGAACAACACAGAGCCCTTTCTGGTCACTATTTCATATTCCCAAACCTATCAGCTGTTGGGCTGTGGCAGCCATTTCCTCAGAGATAATATGGATTACAGGTCATATGAAACCCCCTGCAAAACCCTCTATTGTTATTCCCCCTACAAATAAAAAGCTATAAAGTAAGTTATAAATACTCCAATTTTCATTTTTCTCTCTCCTTTTTACAAAGCCATCATTTTTTCTTTCTTTCTACATAGCTATATGAGGATTTGTTTTTTTGCGGGATGAGCTGTAGTTCTGAATGACTCCATTAATGTACTGAGAAAACGGTTTGTGTTTGACAGCGGCATTTAAGGAGTTAAACAGCAGCAATGAGAGCTCGCTTCACCCTTGTTAGGGTGTGTCCACGATCAGGATGGCCGGCGGTTTCGTCGGAGCGGCAAACCCGCTCTGCGATAAGCTCCGCCCCCTTCTGGGACGCGATGATGCCGGATGTGTTCATAGCACACATCCGGGATCATCGCACCCCACCATAGGGCCCTGTGTTATACCTTGCGGCGACGCAGCGTCGCCGCAAGGTATACGGACATGCTGCGATCTTAAAAGACGTGCCGCATGTCCGGAGTCGCAGGGCCGTCGCGTGTGTGTTACCACGCATAGTGGAGACGGGATTTCATTAAATCCCCTCCACTATGCTGTAACATCTGGACGCTGCGTGTTTGACGCTGCATCTCTATGCAGCGTCAAACACGCAGCGTTTCCTGCACGTGGAAACAAACCCTTAGACGCAGATGCCGGCAGCATAATACAGTCGACATCCACCTACCCCTTGTGGATCTTCTGAGCCCAATCCATGTACCCCAACACACTCCTTAGTGGTGATATATGCAATGGAAGGATTGAACATACACCTTATACCCAGATATCTTACCTTAGTGAAAGTTATAGCTCAGTACTGAAGAGTTTATAGGGGATGTCCAGTACTTTATATTGATGGCTTATCCTCAGGATAGGTCATTAATAACAGATCACTGGGGGTGCGACATCTGGCACCAGTGATGACCGGACGTGATTAGTTGTGGAGTGATGGAGCATATTTCCATCAGCCACAGCACCACCTCCACTTTATTCATTCAGATAGGAGTGGATGTAGCTACTATACAGTTCATAGATGTGCTCTACCGCTCCACAACTGATCTGGCACTGGGAATAGAGGATTGTTTGGAGCGCCGGGTGTCAGACCCCACAATCTAATATCGATGACAGATCCTAAGGAAAAGCCATCACTATAAAAGGATGACAATATCTGAAATTTCCCCTGCCCCCCGCCCAGTAATGGGGAATCTCCAGCACCTACCTCCACCTGCAGAGCCGCACACCACATATATGGCTGTTCTGTGCGCACAGGACCTGTGATGAGGTCACAGGAGGGGAGGAGTCAGGGGTCACATGATCAGGGGCCTCAGTGTCTGCAGGACTCTGCTGAGCTGGTTGTCATGGTGCTGGATGAGGGGAAGTTTCTGTGTGGGGTAAGGAGGGGTTTACAGGGTGGATGTAGCAGAGCTGTGTGTGTACGAGGTGTATGGAGCAGAGCCGTGTGTGTACGAGGTGTACGGAGCAGAGCCGTGTGTGTACGAGGTGTACGGAGCAGAGCCGTGTGTGTACGAGGTGTATGGAGCAGAGCCGTGTGTGTACGAGGTGTATGGAGCAGAGCCGTGTATGAGCGGAGCCATGTGTGTATGAGGTGTATGGAGCGGAGCCGTGTGTGTACGAGGTGTATGGAGCAGAGCCGTGTGTGTACGAGGTGTACGGAGCAGAGCCGTGTGTGTACGAGGTGTATGGAGCGGAGCCGTGTGTGTACGAGGTGTATGGAGCAGAGCCGTGTGTGTACGAGGTGTACGGAGCAGAGCCGTGTGTGTACGAGGTGTACGGAGCAGAGCCGTGTGTGTACGAGGTGTATGGAGCAGAGCCGTGTGTGTACGAGGTGTATGGAGCAGAGCCGTGTGTGTACGAGGTGTATGGAGCAGAGCCGTGTATGAGCGGAGCCATGTGTGTATGAGGTGTATGGAGCGGAGCCGTGTGTGTACGAGGTGTATGGAGCGGAGCCATGTGTATACGAGGTGTACGGAGCAGAGCCGTGTATGAGCGGAGCCGTGTGTGTATGAGGTGTACGGAGCGGAGCCGTGTGTGTAGGATGTGTGCGGAGTATTTTGTGCGAGGATGATGTAAAAGCATTATAGATGTTTTATATTTATTTTTTATAGTGTTCATCATAGGATAAATAATGGGAGACTTTTATAGATAGGCTCGTTCTGGAAGTGGCGATTCCCAGTATGTGTATTTTAATAATAATTATCTTTATTTTTATATAGCACTAACATATTCCGCAGCGCTTTACAGGTTGCACACATTATCATCGGTGTCCCCGATGGGGCTCACAATCTAAATTTCCTATCAGTATGTCTTTGGAATGTGGGAGGAAACCAGAGTACCCGGAGGAAACCCACGCAAACACGGAGAGAACATACAAACTCTTTGCAGATGTTTTCTTTGGTGGGGTTTGAACCCAGGACTCCAGCGCTGCAGTGCTAACCACTTTTTTTCCCATAAAATTTTTTTTTTACTTACTAAATATTTTTCAGGATATTTTGGACTATTTTTACAGACTCCATTTATTTTTATTTTTTTTATAATTTGTACCAGTTCGGGACTTCTATCTTCACTTATCTGATGGCCGGTTTATTAGCCTCAAAACCGCAGAAATGATCCAGACTATAAGCTGGTAGAAGTGTAGAGTGTAAGAGCACGTTCACATTTTGGCCATTTCACAGACAAAAGCCAAGAAAAAAACTAAATCATATACCCTGCAGAAAGATAATGGTAATAGTGCATGTAATAACATCAGGGACTTAGTTATTGCTATTTTGCTAAATAAGCATAATATTAATAATATTCCCATTGAGGTTGTTTTTTGGCCTGGAGTCTCCATGGCAGTCACTGACAATGCACAATTTTGGGTGGTCTAGGAGGATAAAGAGGGGGCCCATCCCTCATATAACCGTTTACATACTGCACTCACCAGTGACAGCGGCATTGGAGGGATTATATGGCTGTGGTCAGTATCGGCACAGATGAGATGAAGAAAATGCTAACCTCATCCTCATTGTTAGGCTGGAGTCACACTTTTGCTTTTTGGAAGTGCATTGAACAGCAAGGTCTATTGCTGCTGAGGGGAAAGAGAAAAAAAAATCTCTTTAAATCTTCAGCTTAGCGAGTGTGAGCGAGCTGAGTGTGATCTGAGCGTAAGTGTGGACGGCGGTAAGTGTGACTTGTGCTTCAGTGACTTTGGATTCAGGGAGTTTCCAAGGGAGGAATTACTGAATTGCTGTCTGTATTTTATTAATACTTTGTATTTATTTTTATTTAACTTTTCTGCCTGGTGCAATCCCAATTAGGAAATGTGCCCCACTATTGTTAATGCCATCCAGTGCACATCTTGCCACATGTATGCAGTCCTTGATCAGCCGGTCGAGGGTGCATACTGCTGTGCGAGATGTGAGCACATTGTGCATTTGGAAGCCCAGATACTGGATCTAAATGTGCAGCTGGCAACACTGAGATCCATTGACAATATGGAAGAGAGTCTTCTGCTCACTTAGCAGACGCTCAATGGGATAGATGAGGTGGGGGATGGTAGGATGGGGCTGCAGGACAGTGGAGCAGCAAGCTGGGTGACAGTTAGAAGGCCAGGTAGAGGGAAGAGTGCCAGGGAGGCTAGTCCTGATCTGGCACACCCCAATAAGTTTGCTAAGTTGGCAGATGAGGGTGGTGCCAGTACAGGGATAGCACTGCTGTAGCCAGGCATGTCCTCTGAAAGCCGGAGGAGTGACTGCTACAGTAAGGAGGGAAATAGGAGAGCAGAGCAGGTCAGACAGGTGCTGGTAGTGGGGGATTCAATTATTAGGGGAACAGATAGGGCAATCTGTCACAAAGACGGATCATCGAACGGTGTGCTGCCTACCTGGCACTCGAGTCCGACACATCGCTGATCGGGTGGACAAATTACTGGGAGGGGCTGGTGAGGACCCAGCGGTCATGGTGCACATTGGCACAAATGACAAAGTTAGAGGTAGGTGCAAGGTCCTTAAAAATGATTTCAGGGAATTGGGCTGCAAGCTGAAAGCAAGGACCTCCAACATGGTATTTTCCGAAATACTGCCTGTGCCATGCCAGGGAGGCAACGGGAGATTAGGGAGGTTAATAAGTGGCTCAAGAATTGGTGTAGAAAGGAGGGGTTTGGGTTCCTGCAGAACTGGGCCGACTTCTCAGTTGGCCTTCAGGTTCTACGCTAGGGATGGGCTGCACCTCAATGGGGAAGGTGCAGCTGTGCTGGGGGAGAAAATGGCTAGAAGGTTGGAGGAGTGTTTAAACTAGGGATTGGGGGGAGGGTATTCATTTTATAGGAGGGGAATATAGTGCAGATAGAGACCTGGGCACAAATAAGGAAGTGGGGGGTGGGGTTAGAACAATTAATAATTTAAGGAAGAATAGAGGTACACAGAGATACATAAAGTGTATGCATACTAATGCCAGAAGCCTCGCCAAAAGAATGGACGAATTAGAATTAATGTTGTTGGAGCATAATTATGACATGGTGGGGATATCTGAAATGTGGCTGGATGAGAGCCATGACTGGGCTGTTAACTTGCAGGGCTATAGTCTGTTCAGAAATGACCGAATGGATAAGCGAGGGGGAGGGGTGTGTCTGTAAAATCATCCTTAAAACCCATCCTGCGTGATAATATAGGTGAATCTAGTGAAAATGTAGAGTCCCTGTGGGTGGAGATAAGGGGAGTGGAAAAAAAACAACAATAAATTACTGATAGGGGTTTGTTATAAGTCTCCAAAAATAATGGAAGCAACGGAGAATATCTTCGTAAAGCAAATAGATGAAGCTGCGACTCAAGGAGAAGTCATTATTATGGGGGACTTCAACTACCCTGAAATAGATTGGGGAACAGAAACCTGCAGTTCCAGCAAAGGTAATCAGTTTTTGACAACTGAGAGACAATTACCTTTCACAACTAGTTCAGGACCCAATAAGAAGGGGGGCACTGCTAGACCTAATATTAACCAACAGGCCAGACCGCATAGCAAATATAAGGGTTGGGGGTCACTTGGGGAATAGTGATCACAAAATAATACGTTTTCATGTATTCTTCAATAAAATGTGTAGTAGAGGGGTTACAAGGACACTAAACTTCAGGAGGGCAAATTTCCAATGGATGAGAGATGATCTTGGTGCAATTAACTGGGACGATATCCAGAAACATAAAAATACACAAAGAAAATGGGAGACGTGTATTAGCATCCTGGATAGGACCTATGCACAATATATACCGTATGGGAATGAACATACTAGAAATAGGAGGAAACCAATATGGCTAAATAGAGCTGTAAAGGGCGCAATAAGTGACAAAAAGAAAGCATTTAGAGAATTAAAACAAGTAGGTAGTGATGAGGCATTAAATAAATACAGAAAATTAAAGGCAGCAAAAGTTGAGACAGAGAGACTCATTGCCAGAGAGAGTAAAAATAATCCCTAAAAATTCTTTAACTACGTAAATAGTAAGAAACTAAAAAATTATAGTGTTGGCCCCCTTAAAAATAGTCTGGGTGAAATAGTGGATGTGGATGAGGAAAAAGCCAATATGCTAAATGACTTTCTTTCATCAGTGTTTACACAAGAAAATTCCATGGCAGACAACATGATTAGTGATAACAAAAATTCCCCATTAAGCGTCACCTGCTTAACTCAGCAGGAAGTACGGCGGCGTCTAAAAAATCACTAAAATGGACAAATCTCCGGGCCCGGATGGGAAACACCCCCAAGTACTGCAGGAATTAAGTACAGTCATTGATAGACCATTATTTTTAATCTTTAAAGACTCCATAATAACAGGGTCTGTACCACAAGACTGGTGTATAGCAAATGTGGTGCCAATATTCAAAAAGGGGACAAAAACTGAACTTTATTCAAAAAGGGGACAAAAACTGAACTCGGAAATTATAGGCCAGTAAGCTTAACTTCTACTGTGGGTAAAATCCTGGAGGGCATTCTAAGGGATGCTATGCTGGAGTATCTGAAGAGGAATAACCTCATGACCCAATATCAACATGGGTTTACTAGGGACCATTCCTGTCGGACTAATCTGATCAATATAAACCTAGAAAAGAATCGCACCAGACACTCAGATACACCCTAAATCCAATATGGATAACACAGGGAAAGGTAATTAACCATAGGTCTGGGCAGATAAAAATAGAGGTACAAGAAAAAAGTATATAACAATAATCTTTATTAAAGTATCAAATATACGCAAAAGATATAATAATAGAAAATAACGGTACAAAGACAAAAATGGGTAACATGGAAGAAGCAGCTAAAAGAAAGCATGTACTAGATGGCAAAATACAATGCTAGAAACAACATGAAGGAAAAAATTGAGCACCCTACCCTGACTGCAGACCAAGGGCTAATGGGTTGTGCACTGATAGAAAAATCCCATATGTGCACTATAGGATAATAAGTAGTACCACTGCAAATGGTCCACAGAAGGTATCCTGGGTAGCAGTGGATATGAGACAAAGTAAAGGTAGCATAGGTAAATATGTAAAGGATATATTAAATAAATAGACCGTTACCTTGCGACATGGTGGCAGTAAAGGCCCAGGTGCTGCAGGCAGGGAGGGAAGCCTCAATTTCCATGAAGAGGTAAGTTCCGGACTGGACCAAGGGAACCCAGTGGACGTAGTGTATATAGACTTTTCAAAAGCTTTTGATACGGTGCCACACAAAAGGTTGATACATAAAATGAGAATAATGGGGATAGGGGAAAATATGTGTAAGTGGGTTAAGAGCTGGCTCAGGGATAGGAAACAAAGGGCGGTTATTAATGGAGCACACTCGGACTGGTTCGCGGTTAGCAGTGGGGTTCCACAGGGGTCAGTATTGGGCCCTCTGCTTTTTAACATGACCTTGTAGGGGGCACACAGAGTAGAATTTCAATATTTGCAGATGACACTAAACTCTGCAGGGTAATCAATACAGAGGAGGACAATTTTATATTACAAGATGATTTATGTAAACTAGAAGCTTTGGCTGATAAATGGCAAATTAGCTTTAATGAGGATAAATGTAAGGTCATGCGCTTGGGTAGAAGTAATAAGATGTATAACTATGTGCTTAATTCTAAAACTCTGGGCAAAACCGTCAATGAAAAAGACCTGGGTGTATGGGTGGATGACAAACTCACATTTAGTGGCCAGTGTCAGGCAGCTGCTACAAAGGCAAATAAAATAATGGGTTGCATTAAAAGAGGCATAGATGCTCATGAGGAGAACATAATTTTACCTCTATACAAGTCGCTACTTCGACCACACTTCGAATACTGTGTACAGTTCTGGTCTCCGGTGTATAAGAAAGACATAGCTGAACTAGAGCGGGTGCAGAGAAGAGCGACCAAGGTTATTAGAGGACTAGGGGGTCTGCAAGACCAAGATAGGTTATTACACTTGGGGCTATTTAGTTTGGAAAAACGAAGGCTAAGGGGTGATCTTATTTTAATGTATAAATATATGAGGGGACAGTACAAAGACCTATCTGATGATCTTTTTAATCATAGACCTGAGAAGGGGACAAGGGGGCATCCTCTACGTCTGGAGGAAAGAAGGTTTAAGCATAATCAAAGATGCGGATTCTTTACTGTAAGAGCAGTGAGACTATGGAACTCTATGCCGTATGATTTTGTAATGAGTGATTCATTACTTAAATTTAAGAGGGGTCTGGATGCCTTTCTTGAAAAGTATGTTACAGGTTATATATACTAGATTCCTTGATAGGGTGTTGATCCAGCGATCTAGTCTGATTGCCGTACGTGGAGTCAAGAAGGAATTTTTTTCCCCAATGTGGAGCTTACTCTTTGCCCCATGGGGTTTTTTGCCTTCCTCGGGATCAACATGTTAGGGCATGTTAGGTTAGGCTATGGGTTGAACTAGATGGACTTAAAGTCTTCCTTCAACCTTAATAACTATGATACTATGTTACTATATCGGATGCGATATGCTAATGACTCTCAGCTCCTGTTCTGCTGAGAGTGGAAACTGAGTGTCATGCTACTGTGCACAGTTGCGGAGGAGGTGGAGAAATTAATTTCTCCATCTCCTCTGCTGCCAGTGTATATCGCACTGCACTCGAATAATATCCAAGTGCTGTGCGTTGTGTCACTCGCACCCATAGACCTATATGGGTACGAGTGCGCCGAATCTCGCTGAAAATTGCATGGCAATTTAGCATGAGAAAATAATCGCAGATCTGAGCTGCCTCATAGAGTAACACTGGGATGAGTGCTATGCGATGTTTTATTGAATAGCACTCGGCTGTATAGTACATTAGTGTGACTTACAGAGTAAGGGTATGTTCCCACAGTCAGTAAACGCGGCAGGTTGGAAGCTGCGTACATCCGCAGCATCCAACCCGCAGCGGCCAGATGTTACAGCATAGTGGATGGGATTTCAAAAAATCCCATGCTCACTATGTGTGCAGAGACACCTGCGTATTACCCGTGGAGACGGACATGCGGCACGTCTTTCAAGACCACAGCATGTCAATTTATCTTGCAGAGATGCGAGTCTCCGCAAGATAAATTTCACCCATACAATGTATTGGACGTGGTGATTTTGCACGATTCAATGAACACATCTGCAATCACTTGCATTCAAAAGCCATCAACGCTTTGGACGCAGTGGACATGTGCTGTATCTAAAGCGCTGCCGATTACTGACCGTGGGAATGTATCCTAAGTGGTGCTCTGTCCACAGCAGCGGTGAGTGCACTAACAGCAGATACATCTCAAGGCCAGGAGACTTTGGTGACACTCCATTACATCTGCCTTCACTTAGACTGCTACTGCTATATCCGAGAGAGGAGGAAGTGCCGGAATTCCACCTGCGCTCTGCTCCAGGCAGATTTTCATCTCTCTGCCTTCAGTATAATGACAGAGTGCAGGACTCAAGAGAGATCTTCAGAGGAAGAGGAACTCATCTCTAGTGACACTTATGAGAAGTACAGTATTTTCAGTACAGACCGAGTGGAGGCGATCCTGCTAAGCATCCGACCGAATCTCTACCTTTGTAGGACTACCAAGTGAAGTATCCACCGCTTAAGGGAATGTGCACACGTTGCGGATTTGGCTGCGGATCCGCAGCAGTTTTCCATGCATTGTACAGTATCATGTAAACCTATGAAAAACCAAATTCGCAGTGCACATGCTGCGGAAAATTCCACGCAGAAACGCAGCGGATTTTTTTACGCAGCGTTGTACACCTATTCCCTTATAGGAATCCGCAGGTGTAAAAACGCAGACGAAATCCGCACAAAATCCGCAGGTAAAACGCAAAGGGCGTTTTACCTGCGGATTCTGCGCGGAAAAATCAGCAATGGAATCCGCAACGTGTGCACATACCCTAAAGGTACAGCCCATTGTAGTTTTGTTACCCTCTGAAACAAATTACATATAAGATACATAGACTTTTAAGTTCAACAATATAGCTATACTGGGAATGTTCTCATGTTTTGCAGTTAGAGGATAGCATGAACTATCAGAGGTGCTGCTCTGACGTTCCTCATGCTGGCATATCCTGAAGACCACTGTGTGTACCATCCATTCAGTATGGTGCCTTCAAGGCAAAAGGAAATCTTGAAAAATGTGGAAACCCTGCTGTGTCCGATAAAAGTGTTAAAGTGTGCAGCCCTTCAGATGCATCTGAGATAGCACCAACACCAAATACAGATCCGGAAAAGATTCTAGGAGCTATAGCAAAAAGCTGTATGTTTATTACTAACAGAAAAAAACTAGGTAAAAATGGAGATTTCTTCAATGCAGCAGGATATGCAGGAACTGTATGAACGACTCACTGGTACTAAAACTAGAATTAGCATTGTCAGGGAGAAAGCTGGGGAGATCGCTCACATCCTACTGCTGCCACCATTTTGTCCAGAAACGCAATTCCGCTGCCTCTAATTGTCAGGCCAATTATGCAACTGACTGAAAAGTGGAGGACAAGGCCGCTTCCGTTTCCACTACTAGGTCAGTTATTGGGGACCTCACATGAGCGTATGGTACATACATACTATTTCACTCCTCATAAACCACATCACAGGAAAACTCAAACACAGCCATTGTCGAGCGTAAAGTAAAATATAAAGTAAAAAGTCCATATATAGTGTGGCTTCGCTCACTTGGGTTAGAGTTAAAGGGAACCTGTCACCAGTTTTGGCCAATACAAAGTAAGGCCACCACCTTTCGGGGCTGATATACAGCATTCTATAATGCTATATATCGGCCCCCAACCCAACCTGTAAGAGAAGAAAAATAACTTTTACTAAACTCACCTGTGGGGTGGATCGGTCCCAGCGGTGTCGCAGGTCTTGGTCCGGGGACTCCCATCTCCTTACGATCGCATTATAGAATGCTATATATCAGCCCTGAAAGGTCATAGCCCTCGTATCAACCTGTTAGGACTGGCGGAACGCACCAAGTATAAGGTGTAATGGTATTAGGTGCGTTCGCCGTCCGAGGTCCACCGTGCAGGTGAAAACCCTGCTGCTAGTAGAGACGGACGAGATGGCGGTACAATATGAATACACACTTGGGTTAACTTCACCCAGTGTGAAGGAAGCGAACCCTGTTGAGTCACAGGGCCGCGGTACCGCACCAAGAGAATATATTTAGAGGCACGAGAGTGCGTGCGGTGCCGCACTGGCGGACGCCACTAACCACCCAGGCTTGGGTTAGGAAAGCGCAGAGAAAGCGCACGGCGCCGCACTGGCGGTCACAGCAATAAGACGCTATAATGTGTGTACCGTGCTGATGGCTAAGTCGGGCGCTAGGTAGCAATCACCCACCTTCCGCGAGCAGTCATACAATAGGGAGGGGATTTTAAAGAACGACTTTCACTCACAACACACACACATTTACAAAAGACAATACTAGCGCATGGCCGTGCGGCCATGCGAGGCTTAAATAGCTGCAGCATGTTTAGGACCTTCCAAAGAAGGACCAATGGAGTGCTGCAGCACCTGAGCATGTGACCCTGGATCTCCACTGAGAGATCTCGCCCTGGGCATGCTCAGAGTGCAAAGCAGGATTTAGTCCTAGCAGCTACAAGGACCTTAGCTGCAGTATCTGATCATGTGACCCTCGATCTCCACTGAGAGATCTTACTCTGGGCATGCTCAGAATGTAAAAAGCAGGATTTAGCCCCAGAAACGTCCGCTCGCCGCTGCCCAGCACTGACTTCAATGGGAGAAGCAGGAAACGCAGCAGTAACTCTAAGCACAGAGTCAGACTGAGCGAGACGCTGGGATCGACGTCTCTGCTGAGCAAGCTCCACTGCGGCAGGAGAAGAATGGGAGACCGCAGCGGAGATGGCCCGAGATTCCCCCTGTGCAGAGGCAGGAACTCGACCCCTAACATCAACCAAAACTGATGACAGGTTCCCTTTAAGCTTCTTAGTTCTTTAGCAAAGGCACATAATTCCTTTGGTCTGCACACTTCTACACACATGGGGAATAGCACCTTTTACCACTAGACAGGGGATTCTTGAGATGGCATCGGCATTACCATGTAACCTCCCTGCTCTATGTTCCACATGGAAGAGGAAATACTGCAGGTCTAGAAACTAGCAGGTAACACTACAATTTTTTCCCTTTTTCTCCATGCCATGGTCTGACACTAATTAAAATTTTTCGCTCCAAGAGATAGTATTGTAATGTGTCCACCGCCAATTTTATTGCCATGCATTCCTTTTCTACAATGTAATCATTTTTCTCACATGTCAACAGTTTCCTACTCAGGTAGAGAACAGGGTTCTTCCTCTCCTAGTATCTCCTGAGAAAGGTGTGCTTCTAATCCGACCTCTGAGGTGTCCGTTTGGAGTACAAATTCCTTTTTAAAGTTGAGGGCTGTTAGGATTGGCTGTTACAGAGAGCTACTTTCAGTGCTTGAAAAGCTGTCTCTCCCTCCGAAGTCCATTTGGCCATATCCGATTTTGTCCAATTGAGGTCCATTAGGGGTGCGGCCATCATGACAAAGTTTGGGATAAATCTCCTGTATTACCCCACGATTCCCAGAAAGGTCCTAATTTTTTTTTTCTTCTAAGAGGGGTTTCAGCCAGTTCTGGACTGCGTCCACTTTATTGATCTGGGATTTGATTTAGCCTCTAGCTACTACATATCCAAGGTATTTGGCGTTCTCTTTCCCCATGGCACATTGTTTTTACATTTATAGAGAACCCCACTTTCCTGAGAGCATCGAACACTGCCTGGACCTTTCTCAAATGATTTCCCCAATCCAGGCTGAAGATTATGATATCGTCCAGATATGCAGCAGTGTAATTCTTATGGGGTGCGGTGCGAGGAACTGGTCCATGGTCCTATGGAAGGTGGCCAGAGCTCCCTGTAGACCGAACGGCATCTGGACGTATTGGAAGCATCCATCGCGTGTAGAGAAGACGGTCTTCTCCTTGGTTTCTTGTGACATGGGGCTTAATCAAAATCCCTTCGTTAGATCCAGAGTAGTTATGTTACTTGCCAGCCCAAGTCTCTTGATCAACTCGACACGCGTCATAGGATATGTGTTGGACTTGGGAGACTTCGCTCAGCTTTCTGATAATCATTACAGAATTTTCATTCGCCATCGAGCTTTTGAACAAGGACAGTCGGGCTAGACCATCTACTCTGATTCATCAATGACACAGAGATTCAGCGTATTTTGTACTTCCTTGGAGATCGGCTTTCGCTGTGCCTCAGGAATTCTATATGGCTTTACGTTCACTCGCACATGGGGTTCCGTCAGAACCTCATGTTCTAGGACATCTGTACACCCTGGCAAATCTGAGAACAGCTCTCTGTTCTGCAGCAGCAATTGCCAACATTGCAGTTTTTAGGCCTTTAATGTCTTCTTTTGGATTGACCAGTAAACACAGAGTTTCAACCAGGTCCTTGTCGTGTCATGCCTTGATAAGATTGATGTGGTAGACGTATGGCTTACGTCTTCCTGGTTGAACCTTGTAGTTCATTTCACCCAGCTCTTCTACCATCTCATAGGGGCCTTACAATTTGTCCAAAAACGTAATCTCTACCATGGGAATAAGCACAGGGACCTGGTCATTTGGGCTGAATTGCCTTACCCTGCCTGACTGGTTGCAGACCCGGGATTGAGCCTCTTGGGCCTGAAGATGCTCCTTTATAATGGACATTACATTCGCAACCATGTCGCATCCGGGTGACATACTCGACAATGCTCCGATGCGGTGTGACTTTAGCTTCCCATGTTTCCATCCCTATATCAAGGAGACCCCGCGGATGTCGTTCATACATTCAAACTCAGAAGATCTGGTAGAGGTTTGTGGAATCTCATGATAAGAGATGAACAGATGCGGAAGCAGACATTTTCAGTCTCACCATCGTTTTCTATGACATTCTTGAGAATACTATTTGAAGTTTTATCAATCCTATCTACATTGCTATATGTCTGTGATTGGTAAATTGACATCTGCAGTTGTGTAATTTGCAAGGGCTTACACAGTTCCCTCATCATCTTACTCATAAAGGATATACGTTGGTCAGGACCTCCTTTGCAAGTCCTGTCTGGCCAAAGATGTGGACCATCTTGTGGGCTATACTTTTCTCAGGGAAACCGCTTCTGGGTACCGCCTAGCATAGTCGATGACAGATAAATACAATCAGCTTACCTTCGAGTCTGAGCTGCCGCTGTGCCACGAACTGCCTCTATTTAATCTGCTGCTGCTATTGTCATTGCTGTTGTTGGAACGGTTTCATAAGCAGCTTGACTCCTGTCGTGCCATCTGTTGTTGCTGCTGCTGCTAGTCCTGGGCTTGTACAAGGTGTTTAATCAGGTCCTACATGATGTCTATTTAAACCTGGCATTGCACTTCCTTACTTTTGAGATTATTGAGCTCCCAGCCTTTAGTCAAGCTTCTTTCCACCTGCTGTGTATCCTCAAGATTATACTGCTGCTATCGTATACCGACCTCTGGCTATTCCTGGATACACAACCTGATGATCCTTATACTACACTGCTGCTCCTGTGTATTGACTTCTGGCTATTCCTGACTCCACTACCTGCTGATGCTGCCCCAAATGGTTGCAATACCACTACTCTAACTCAGGTCAGTCCATAACAGAATAATATTGTACACAAAATGAAGTCTGTTGCAGCCACCCTGAGGCCACAAGTTGCTGAACTTCAGAATTTTGGTGCCACATACCAAGAAAAATGTACTAAGTTGCAAACACAGGTGTTGAGTCAGCAAAAGGAAATGATTGAGTTACAGAGGCAAATTCTGGATTTTTGCAACTCAGGCTCGGAATCAAACACAAGCATGCCGCTACCCACAAAGTTCTGTGGGAATTGTTATCATTATCGTGGAATGCTTAATCAATGTCATATCCATTTTCAGATGCAACCTTCTCCGTTTACTAGTGACAGGAAAAATGTTCTTTTTATCATTAATCTCCTGACTGATGAGGCTCTAACATGGGCCTCATATTATGTGGAAAACAATTCTGACCTTCTGAATTAGTTTCCTTCATCACAGCTATAGATTAAGTGTTTGAAGACCCGAATTGTTATGATACAGCTGAAACACAGTTGTATAACCTGTGTCAAGGGCAGCGCTTTGTGGCTGAATATACCTCCAAATTCCGCAGCTGGGTAGCAGACACCACATGGAATTTAGCTGCCTGGAGGAGTCAATTTCGACGAGGATTATCAGAGCTAATTAAGGATGAGCTTGAAAGGATTGAGACCGCTGACAATTCGGAGGACTTTATTCAATTATGCATCCAAATTAATCAGAGACTCACTTGAATGAAAACAAGGAAATACTGTATTTGGAAATAACCCTAATTACTCCTTTACTCAATCAGCATTAAAAACTAACAGAAAATGGAAAGTGTGTCTGAACATATGCAAATTGATGTAATCCAAAAACCTCTCTCTGCAGTATAGAAGAGGTGAAAATTTATGCCTCTATTGTGTGGGCACTGGACATTTTGCCAAGAACTGTCCTAATAGAATACGATCACTGCCAACTCCACAATAATGAAAGGAACTAACAGCCACCACCAATCATTTATACAGGTCGACTGTACACCCATTACAGGTAGGACATGGCTTTAGTGGTGTGGTTTATAGAGAAAAAAGGATAAGAGCTATTAAATTTTATATATTTAATCCAGAAAGTTAGACGGTGTTTATAAGGTGTGACAGGGTCACTGGTACCATACATGAGGGGAGATAGGTGGCACAAAGGTTGCTTTCCTGTGTGATGTGAAAGCCATAAGTGTTTTCTCCAGCATGATAGTGCTGAGAGCAATCCAGTCGCTATATGGGCAGGGCGTGGAAAGGTCAGAGATGAGCGGGATGCCTACCCACCATATCTCCACCTCCAGGGTGTGGCTGGAGGGAGTTAAATGTCAAGCTAGTTTTTTTTTCCTCTGTGTGGAAGGAAGCCTCCAGACAGCTAGCTCCTGTGAGAGATGCTATATGTATCCTAGAGATACTGGGCAGGACTGTGTATGAACTGTTTACTTTCTTTTGAGCCAGAACGACTTTTTTTCTGTTACCAGTTTGGGGTTTTGGTCTATGAAGTATTAAACCACCCAGAGACTTTAACCAAACGTGGTCCTGAGTCTACGTCGAGGAGCCGCTAAGTGAGCCGACCTTTCACAAGTGGTGTTTCGGATGCTCGCAACGTTCCAGGAACATGGGTAGAAGCAGCAAGTAGACCGTATGTCCTGGGTGAAGGCGGCTACAGGATTGGAACAGAGGTTGGACAAAATGGAGGACCTACTCAAGCATCTGATATTGAGCCGACAGCAGCCGCACCAGGTACAGCAGGAAACTAATAAACTCCTGGTGCAGTAGATTCAGCAACAAAGGCAAATGGAAATCCTGTTTGAGCGAATTGCCATGGACCTACTGTAGGTCCTTTAGTTAAGTCTGAACGAGGGCACCAATATATCTTAGTGGTCATGGCCTATGCGACCCAATACCCTGAAGCAGTACCTCTAAGGAACTCTTCGGCTAATAGTATCGCCCGTGAACTTGTACATATTTTTGCTAGGACGGGCCTGTCGAAGGAGAGTCTTACAGACCAGGGAACCCCCTTCATGAGCAAGCTAATAAAAGAACTCTGTAGGGTCCTCCAGATTGCCCAGCTGCAAACCTCAGTGTATCATCCACAGACCGATGGCGTAGTAGAGCACTTCAATAAAACCTTGAAAGCTAGGCTAAAAAAGTCATTGAGACGGACGGTCGAGACTTGGACTACCTGCTACTGTTTCTGCTCTTCTCTATCAGGGAAGTTCCCCAGGCTTCTAGGCGTTTAAGCTTCTTTATGGTCGACATCCACGAGGGCTCCTGGACATCACCAAGGAAACAGGGGAAGCTGAGGTCACACCACACCGCAGCATCATAGAGCATGTCGCCCAGCTGCAGGACAGAATGGCGAAAGTGATGCCTATTGTGAAGGAGCATTTTATCCAGGCTCAGGCAAGGGTGTATAACTGATCAGCGAGGCTGAGGCAGTTCCAGCCAGGGGACCGCGTGCTAGTGCTTATACCCACAGTGGTGAGCAAGTTCCTAGCCAAGTGGCAGGGCCCATACGAGGTGGTGGAAAAACTGGGCAAATTTAATTACAAGGTACACTAGCCGGGGCAAAGAAAGCCGAACCAGGTCTATCATGTGAGTTTGCTCAAACCCTGGCGACACCGAGAATTGCTGGACACCCCTTGCCTGGGAGCCAGTACCAAAGTCACCGTGGACAATGTCACCATTGCAGAGACTCTGACGACAGCCCAGAGGCAACAGTGTTGGGAGCTGTTGCAGCAGAACCGGGACCAATTCTCAGAGTTGCCAGGGCATACGCATGTAAGGGTGAACCTCAAGACGTATAGAATTCCGGCAGCACGGAGAGAGGTGATATCTAATGAGGTGAAGAGGATGCTAGACTTTTGGGTGATAGAAGAGTCGAAAAGTGGATGGTCAAGTCCCATCGTCCTCGTACCGAAGCCTGATGGTGAGTGGCGGTTCTGCAACGACTACCACAAGCTGAATGAAGTTGATAGACTTGGACCCGCGAGGTACATTTCAACCCTGAACCGGACGAAAGGCTATTGGCAGATTCCCATGTCCCAGAGTGCCAAGGAGAAGACAGCCTTCTTGACGACTGATGGGTGCTTTTAATACACCAGGATGCCCTTCAGTTTGCGGGGGGACCCAGCCACCTTCCAGAAGGCGATGGATCAGATCTTGGCTCCGCATAAGAAGTACCTCGATGACATTGTGGTCTTCAGCCCAGAATGGGCTAGTCATCTGCCAAAGGTACAGTTGGTTCTGGATGCTTTCAGAAATGCGGGGTTCACCAAAAATCCAAAAAAGTGTGCCATAGGGAAGGAAGAGGCGAAATACCTAGGCTATCGGAAGGGGCGAAATTAAACCACAGATAAATAAGATCAAGGCGATTCAGAAGTGGCTGCAACCGCTTACCAAGAAGCAAGTGATGGCGATTCTTGGAATTGTGGGCTATTACTGGCGGTTCATCCCAAGTTTTGCTATAATCGCACCACCATTGACAGACCTTCTTAAAGGTACCAAGTCGACCATAATTAAATGGACTGCTGACACCGAGATGGCGTTCCAATAGCTGAAGCTGGCTGTCAGGTCGCCGTTATCACCACCGCGACCCCTGCTGTCCGCTCTTACTTACCGCTCCACGGCGTCCCGGCGCACTCCTGTTCTTCCTCCAGCGCCGTCTCCTCTGCTCGTTCTCCCGGCTCCTGCTTCCTGTCGGGCGCGCGCGCACTAGGGTTCTCTGCGCACGCGCACTCTGCCCTTTTCTCTGGACGCTCTTTCTCCTGCTCTCTGTGGTCCTGGAGGACCATGACCCGGAAGGTACGCTGCCACTCTGCATTTAAGGCCGCCTCTTCCTTTTGGCTGTGCCTGTCTGTCATTTGTTTTTCTAGCAAATGCCTCTGGCTCTCACACTTCCTAGCGTACTCTGCGTTCTCCTAGCGGCTTGTCTTTTGTTTCTGATTTTTCGTTTCTGTGTTTAATCATTGCCTGTCTCCGTGCTTCCCTTTCAGCTCCAGTTCTCCTGTGCCTCCGTTTCCCCGGTGTTCCTGATCCTCAGCCTTGTCCTTCCGCCTTCGTCTCCTGCGCTTCCGTGGTCTCGTGTTCCCATCCTGTCTTCTGGTTTGTCTCTCATTTTCTGTCTGTTTTGTCAGTTTCCCGTTACCCGTTCCTCATCTCCTTCCTCGTTTTCTTTTCCGTCGTCCCTGCCGTGACCTTTCCTTTCCCTCTGCTTTGGTACCGGCTGCCGTGCAGTAGTCTCCCCTGGGCCTGCTCCTAACGCTCCCTGTATAGGGGGCGGTCCACCTGGTCTACTCGTCCTGGGGAGGTTCGCTGTTTCGGTCCAGTGGGTTCACTTATCTAGCTTTTCTGGTCCCAAAGCACAACAGTACAGACAGGCCATGGACCCCGCTGGTACCTCTGTTTCCACCCAAAAGGAACTCTTGTTTCTACGGGAGAACCAAAACCGGATTATGGGTTTTCTTAAATCTATGGAGTCCCGTTTATCTGCTCTTCAACCCTCCGACCCGGGGAGCGCAACTCAGCTGGCCGGTCTCCTGCAAGAGCTCGCCCAGCAACGTGATACCCAGGGCCACATACTAAATTACATGGCTTCTGTGGATAACCGTCTGCTCACCCTTCAAACTGCCGCCTCAGCCCCTGCCCAGACTCCGGCTTCGCACCCCCCTCCTCATCTGGCTAGGCCACCGCGAAATAGTGGAGACCCCAAATTGTGTCGAGGTTTCCTAAACCAATGCCAGTTGCACTTTGAACTTCTGCCACAACAATACCCCACTGACCGAGCTAAGGTGGCCTTTATTGTGTCTCACTTGGAGGGTGTGGCTCTGGCCTGGGTTAACCCCCTCTGGGAACGAGATGATCCTCTCGTCTCCCAACTTCTTTTCTGGAGACTTTTCGTAAGGTCTTCGATGAGCCGGGGCGGTTGGCTTCTACTACCGAGTCTCTTTTTAATCTCCGCCAGGGTACCCTTTCTGACGGCCAGTACGCCATTCAATTTCGTACCTTGTCCTCCGAGCTGGGCTGGAACAATGAGGCTTTGGTTGGGGCTTTTTGGCGCGGTCTGTCTGGTCGAATTAAGGACGAGTTGGCGGGTAGAGACACTCCTACAACTCTGGAGGATCTAATTTCCCTGGCGACCCGCATTGATTTGCGTTTTCAGGAACATCTCTGTGAATCTGCCAGGGAGAGGAGACTGCCTCGTCCAGTTCTGTCTTCTCGCAGTCCTCCTCGTTCTCTTCAAGTCTCTTCTTCTATGGTATCGGCTCCTGAACCAATGCAAGTGGATCATATCAAGCCAGCGGAACAGCGTCGTAAGGAGAGACTTGCACAGGGTCTCTGCTTCTACTGTGGCAGTGCCTCCCATCTTCTACGTTCCTGTCCGGTGAGGCCGGGAAACGCCTCCGCCTAGGTCAGGTAAGGGAGGCTTACCTAGGTGATAGTGATTCCTCTCTACCCTTTACTCTCTCGGTTCAGTTGCATATCGGTTCCTCTCGTTTTTCTGAGGTAGCGTATGTTGATTCTGGAGCGGCAGGAAATTTTATTCAACTCGAGGCGGTCAGTAGGTTTCACATTCCTGTCAGATCCTTGGAGTCTCCTCGGCAGTTAGCTTCAGTTGACGGTCGGCCCTTGCAGGAGACCGTTACTTTGGTCACCGAAGAAGTGGAACTGCAAATCGGAGCTTTACATCGGGAGAAGATTGCCTTCTACGTGTTGCCATCGTTATCTCATACATTTCTTCTGGGTCTTCCATGGTTAAGAATACACGAGCCAGTTTTAGATTAGCGGTCTGGTGATGTCCTCCGTTGGGGTCATTCCTGTCAGACTAAATGTCTACGTCCTGTTCTTCCTTTAAGGTCGTCCGTGTCTACTTCTCCTCCGGCAGGTTTGCCTTCAGCCTATCATTCCTTTGCTGATGTCTTCGACAAGAAAGAAGCAGAGAACTTGCCCCCGCATCGCCCATATGACTGCCCGATCGACCTCGTTCCTGGTTCAACTCCACCCAGGGGACGAATTTATCCGCTGAATCCTCTTGAGTCTCAAGCCATGTCTGAGTATGTACAGGAGAATTTGGCCAAGGGTTTCATCCGGAAGTCTTCTTCACCCGCGGGTGCAGGTTTCTTTTTTGTTAAAAAGAAGGACGGAACCCTCCGTCCCTGCATTGACTATCGAGGTCTTAATTGTATTACTATTAAGAACAAGTATCCACTACCTCTCATTCCTGAACTTTTTGATCGGCTACGGGGAGCTCCAATTTTTACTAAGCTGGATCTTCGCAGGGCCTACAATCTTATCCGAATCCGTTCCGGAGATGAGTGGAAGACCGCTTTCAACACCAGAGATGGTCACTACGAGTACCTCGTCATGCCCTTCGGCTTATGCAATGCCCCCGCAGTATTCCAAGAATTTGTGAATGATATTTTCCGTGATCTTTTGTATTCCTGCATGGTGGTATATTTGGATGATATTCTCGTTTATTCTCCTGACCTGTCTACTCACAGAAGGGATGTTCGTCTTGTCCTTCTGCGTCTGAGAGAGAATCGTCTAGTCAACAAGATCGAGAAGTGCGCCTTTGAGCAGTCATCTCTTCCTTTCCTGGCATACATTATCTCTGACTCTGGTCTATGCATGGACCCGGAAAAGGTGTCCGCGGTGCTCAACTGGCCTCGTCCTCTTGGTACCAAAGCTATCCAGCGATTCGTCGGTTTCGCGAATTACTACCGACAATTCATTCCTCACTTTTCTTCTCTAATCAGACCCATCATCTCTTTGATTCACAAGGGATCCGACCCTCACATCTGGACCTCTGAAGCTGAAGATGCCTTCCTGTCTTTGAAACAAGCCTTCTCCACAGCTCCCGTCCTTCATCGCCCTGAAGTTAATAAACCTTTTATTCTTGAAGTGGACGCTTCTGCAGTAGGAGCTGGGGCAGTACTTTCTCAAGAATCTTCGTCTGGGCGATTTGTCACCTGCGGTTTCTTTTCCAAGATCTTCTCCCCTTCTGAGCGAAACTATTCGATTGGTGACAGGGAGTTATTGGCCATAAAGTTGGCCTTACAAGAGTGGAGGTACCTATTGGAAGGAGCTGTTCACCCATTCAGGATCTATACGGACCACGAGAACCTAGCTTATATTCGTTCGGCTCAGAGACTTAATCCCCGGCAAGCTAGATGGTCCCTTTTCTTTGCTCGTTTTAATTTTGAGTTACATTTTCGTCCTGGCAATAAAAATCTTAAGGCCGACGTTCTCTCCAGATTCTTTTTGCCTATCGACTCGGAGGAGGAGGCTTCGCATATTCTGGATCCCTCCAAAGTCATCGTAGTAGCTCCCGTCAATCTGTCTTCGCTGCCTCCGGGCAAGACCTTCGTCTCTGAGCGCAACAGGAGGCGAGTTTTACGTTGGGGCCATGCCTCCACGTTTGCTGGTCATGTTGGTCTTAAGAAGACGCTCTTGCTTCTCTCCCGCTACTACTGGTGGCCAACTCTTTCCCAGGATGTTCAAGATTTTGTTGCCTCCTGTCCATCTTGTGCCAAGAACAAGATTCCTAGACGACGGCCCTCTGGACTTCTTCATCCGTTGCCAGTTCCTTCAGCTCCATGGCAACACATTGCAATGGATTTTATCACCGATTTGCCTCGCTCTTCCGGCTACACTGTCATCCTTGTTGTTGTGGACAGGCTCTCCAAAATGGCTCATTTCATATCCCTTCCTGGTTTACTCTCTGCACCTGATTTGGCAAAAAATTTTGTCTGCCATATTTTTCGTATTCATGGCTTCCCTCAACATATCGTTTCGGATAGAGGAGTTCAGTTTACATCTCGGTTCTGGAGAGCTCTCTGTAAATATATGAACATCTCACTTGACTTCTCTTCTGCCTACCACCCTCAGTCCAACGGTCAAGTGGAACGCACTAATCAGACTCTGGTAACTTATCTTCGTCATTTTTCCAATTCACATCACAGTGACTGGTCCGATCTTCTTCCTTGGGCGGAATTTGCATACAACAACCATCCCAGTGAATCTTCTTCCAAGTCGCTCTTCTTTATCGTCTACGGGCAACATCCTGGTGTACCTCTACCGGTTCCTCCTGTCTCGGGGGTGCCGGCGGCTGATCTTTTGTCCGGGGAGTTCTCCAGGATCTGGCAGGAGACCAAGACCGCTCTTGAGTTTGCGCAAGACAGAATGAAGAGGCATGCTGACAAGAGGCGCCTAGACCCTCCGTTATATCATCCCGGTGAGAGGGTATGGTTATCCTCTAAATTTGTTCGCTTAAAGATTCCTTCACGTAAATTGGGTCCTCGTTATATTGGGTCTTTTGAGATCTTGACCCGTATTAATGATGTCACTTACAAGTTAAAGCTGCCTCCCTCGCTACGCATTCCTAATTCCTTCCATGTTTCCCTCCTGAAGCCACTTGTCCTCAATCAGTTTCATGCCTCTACTACGCTTTCTTCTCGGCCGGTCTCCGCTAATGATGTTTTTGAGATCAAGGACATTCTTGCCATGAAAAGAGTGAGGGGGAGGACCTTTTTTCTGGTAGACTGGAAGGGTTTTGGCCCAGAGGAGAGATCCTGGGAGCCTCGGGAGAACATCCAAGCTCCTCGAGTTTTGGCTAGATTTCTTTCTGGTCTTAGAAAGGGGGGAGGTAAGGAAGGGGGTACTGTCAGGTCGCCGTTATCACCGCCGCGGCCCTTGCTGTCCGCTCTTACTTACCACTCCTCGGCGTCCCGGCGCGCTCCTGTTCTTCCTCCAGCGCCGTCTCCTCTGCTCGTTCTCCCGGCTCCTGCTTCCTGTCGGGCGCGCGTGCACTAGGGTTCTCTGCGCACGCGCACTCTGCCCTTTTCTCTGGACGCTCTTTCTCCTGCTCCGTGGTCCTGGAGGACCATGACCCGGAAGGTACGCTGCCACTCTGCATTTAAGGCCGCCTCTTCCTTTTGGCTGTGCCTGTCTGTCATTTGTTTTTCTAGCAAATGCCTCTGGCTCTCACGCTTCCTAGCGTACTCTGCGTTCTCCTAGCGGCTTGTCTTTTGTTTCTGATTTTTCGTTTCTGTGTTTAATCATTGCCTGTCTCCGTGCTTCCCTTTCAGCTCCAGTTCTCCTGTGCCTCCATTTCCCCGGTGTTCCTGATCCTCAGCCTTGTCCTTCCACCTTCGTCTCCTGCGCTTCCGTGGTCTTGTGTTCCCATCCTGTCTTCTGGTTTGTCTCTCATTTTCTGTCTGTTTTGTCAGAACAATGCTGTTCCTCATCTCCTTCCTCGTTTTCTTTTCCGTCGTCCCTGCCCTGACCTTTCCTTTCCCTCTGCTTTGGTACCGGCTGCCGTGCAGTAGTCTCCCCTGGGCCTGCTCCTAACGCTCCCTGTATAGGGGGCGGTCCACCTGGTCTACTCGTCCTGGGGAGGTTCGCTGTTTCGGTCCAGTGGGTTCACTTATCTCGCTTTCCTGGTCCCAAAGCGCAACACAGGCTCTTTGTAAACACCCAGTTCTGGTTGTACAAGACTTCAGCAAGGAATTCCTGATCCAGAAGGATGACTCAGAAGTCGGGTTGGGAACGTGCTGGGTCAGGATATAAATGGGGAAGAGCATCCCATCCTATATCTGAACCAGAAGCTATCATGGGAAAAAAATTACGCCATTGTGGCGGAGTGTCTGGGCATAAAATGGGCCTTGGATACAATAAGATATTATCTACTAGGCCGGAGGTTCAAACTTGTGTCCAATCATGCCCCTTTGAGATGGTTAAGGGAGAAACAGGGTAAGAATGGCCGAGTAACAAGGTGGTTGTTAGGCTTCTAGGATTTCAGGTTCCACGTAGAACATAGGCCTGGAAAGATACACGGGAATGGAGATGCCCTCTCCCGAAATCCCTGTTTGGTGTCCGAAGGTGCCAAAGCCCCTACCTTTTGCCAGAGGAGGGGGGGGGGGGGGGAAAATGTGCTGTACATGAGGGAAGATATGTGTCACAAAGATTGCTTTCCTGCGTGATGTGAAAGCGATGTGTTTTCTCCAGGATAGTGCTGAAAGCAATCCAGTCACTATATGGCCATGGCTGTTATGGTGGGTAGGTCAGAAATGGGCGGGACGGCTACCCACGATATCTCCACCTTCAGGGTGTGGCTGGAGGGAGTTAAAGGGAACCTGTCACCCCCAAAATTGAAGGTGAGCTAAGCCCACTGGCATCAGGGGCTTATCTACAGCATTCTAGAATGCTGTAGATAAGCCCCCCGATGTAACCTGAAAGATGAGAAAAAGAGGTTACATTATACTCACCTGGGTGGGCGGTCCGATCCGATGGGTGTCACGGTCCAGTCCGGGGCCTCCCGTCTTCTTACGATGACGTCCTCTTCTTGTCTTGCTCTCAACCGGGCAGACAAAGTACGTCGGAGCCGGAGCCGCAGCGTGAAGGCAAGAAGAGGACGTCATCATAAGAAAATGGGAGGTGCTGGACTGGACCGCGACACCCATTGGACCGGAATGCAGTGGGATCGCCCCTGGGTGAGTATAATCTAACCTTTTTCTCATCTTTCAGGATACATCGGGGGCTTATCTACAGCATTACAGAATGCTGTAAATAAGCCCCTGATGCCGGTGGGCTTAGTTCACCTTCGATTTTGGGGGTGACAGGTTCCCTTTAAATGTCAAGCTAGTTTTTTTTTTTAACTCTCTGTGTGGAGGAAGGAAGCCTCCAGATGGCTAGCTCCTGAGAGAGCTGCTATATGTGTTGTCCCAGAGGCAATGGGCAGGATTGTGTATCAACTGCTTACTTTCTTTGGAAACAGGCTATTTTTTCTGTTACCAGATTGGGGTTTTGGTTCATGAAGTAATAAACCACCCAAAGACTTTAACCAAACGTGGTCCTGTGTCTACCTCAAGGAGCAGCTAAGTGAGCTGATCTTACACAAGGGGATAACAAAAGAAAAATACTGAACCTGTGTCATGGAAATAGCTCAGAGCTTAGCGAAGGGAGGTACTGCTTAAGAAAACAGACAACTACAGCAAGCTGTACCTTCCAGAACAAATGACCCACTCATTTACTCATCCAGGGGCGCTCCCGGTTCGGGTCCGATGGATGTCGCAGGTCCGGTGCCTCCCATCTTCATACGATGTCATCATCCTCCTTGCTTCTGTTTCAGCTCCTGTGCAGGCGTACTGATTTGCCCTGTTAAGGGCAGCATAAAGTAATGCGCAGGCGCCGGGCCTCTCTGACCTTTCCCGGCGCCTGCGCACTTACGCGGCTCCTGCGCACAAATGCCTGCGCAGGAGCCGCGACAGAAGGAAGGAAGAGGACGTCATCGCATGAAGATGGTATGCGCTGGATCCACACCTGCGACGCCCATCGGACCTGGACCGCCCTTGGGTGAGTATAATCTAACTTGCTTTTCTTATCTTTCAGGTTACATCGGGGGCTTATCTACAGCATTACAGAATACTGCAGATAAGCCCCTAATGGCGCTGGCCGCAGTTTATAGCGGCAAAATGAGGTGACAGATTCCCTTTAAGGGCTCTCTTTCCCTTCCTGGCGACTGCGCACTGTAGTACTTTTCTCTGTTCTCAACAGGGCAGGAAAGAACGCCTGTGCAGGAGTGCAATGCAGAGTAGATGCATCATCCACACAAACCAAGGAGGGCAGAGATCATAAGATTAGAGGTGCTGGACAAAGAAGAGCGACACCCCTCAGATCGAACAGTCCCACACAAAAGTCATTTTTGTTCTCTTACAGGTCCGGTTGGGCACTGATATAAAGCAATATAGAATGCTGTATATCAGCCCTTAAAGGTGGTGGCTGTATCTTATGTCAGCCAAACCTGGTGACAGGCTCCCTTTAAACCAGTGGCCTTATTACCTTGCAGCACAAAGTCAGCATTTAAAGTGGTGACAAGAGAGACTAAGAATCACTGCGTAATATCAATAAACGCACCAAGCACGGACATATTTACACCTCCCCCCATTGCCCAATTTCATAATAAAAATTATCTGTCAACCGCCACCCCCTTAAATCCCAGCAACGAGGCTGAATACAGTTACCGCCTGACTCCCCCCCCCTTCTAAGTAGCACTACAGGACCGTATACCTCCAATATTCACCCCCATAATACCGTTAGAATCCCCCCCATTACACCACTGAGCAACGGCGGACGAAGGCGTAGACGCCGCACGTCCTCCCAATCCTCATCAGATAACTCCCATCACCATTCCCGCTACCCCTCTAAACGCCCCTCCCGTCACCGCAGACGCAGCTCCCATAGGAGCCGCCGCAGATCTCAGACAACATCTGAGGGGTCCGAATTATCGCAGAGCCCGGATAGAAGTCGCGCACGTGGCAAATCATCTAAATCGCGGGCACCCCCTAGGGCTATCAGCCGGGGAGAACAATCCCCCGCGGCTTCCAGCCACAACAACCACCACGCAGTCGCTGAAGACAGAGCCAACAATCCGCCACTACGTGGTAGTAATCGGGCTCCATCGCAAGATACTCAGCATCAATCCCTCGCTGTAGCGGGAGCCAGAGTTTCCCCGTCCTGCGACATCACCCCGTCAACATCTGCGGGGGTTCCTCCAGGATCGGTGTACACTCGTCCAGAGTCACACAGTGGTGAGTGTTCCAAGGATAGCGAGGAAACGTTACGCTACGGGGTTAACACCGGTCAACACCGGAGCTACCGCCTCACCAACACCGGAGCTCCTGCAACCCTCAACCTACTGTCTCCTTCCCCATAACCCTGTAGAATGTAAGCCCGCAAGGGCAGGGTCCTCGCCCCTCTGTATCAGTCCGTCATTGTTAGTTTGTTTACTGTATGTGATATTTGTAACTTGTATGTAACCCCTTCTCATGTACAGCACCATGGAATCAATGGTGCTATATAAATAAATAATAATAATAATTGGTGTTAGTGGTGACATCTTTCAATATCCATTATATGGATTTATTATCCGCTTTGGATAAAGAAACATTTAATGAAGTTAGGTCTGGACCACTTACCGTACTTTTCGGACTATAAAACGCACAAGACCATAAGACACACCCCAAATTTTGAGGTGGAAAATACCAGAAAAAATATTTTTGCACGATGGAGGTCCGTCTTATTGTCTGAATTTATGGTATCCTACCTGAGGGCCAGCGGGGTCACAGAAGGAAGCCGGCAGCGGCAGAAGTGGGGCAATGCTGCAGTCCCGTGTGCAATGCTGCGGGTCAGATGTCGGCGGTGAGACAGAGCTGGAGCAGGGTCCTTTCTTCAGAATTGCCGGAGGCAGAAATGTGGCGATGCTGCGGCCCGGTGAGCAGAGCCGAGTGCATCACAAGTTTCCCTGCGGCCATCTTCCTGAAGCCGTGGGCCGCTGGAGGCTTCAAGAAAATGACAGCCGGAGGCCACGCGTGCGCAGATTGAGATCTCGGCGCCCATTTTTCTGAAGCCGAGTGCTGCAGAGATTTCAATCTGCACATGCGCAACCTCCAGCGGCCATTTTCCTGAAGCCTCTGGCAGCCCACAGCTTTAGGAAGATGACTGCAGGGAAACCGGTGATGCACTCGGCTCTGCTCACCGTAGACATTGGGTCATGGCATCGCAAAATTTCTGCTGCCAGCATCCTCAAGAAGGGACCCTGCTCAGGTGCACTCCGCACCGCCCGCTGCTGCAGCATAGCCACACTTCCCCCGGTAAGCCTGCATTCGCACTATAAGATTCACCCCCTATTTTCCTCCCAAATTTTTTGGTGAAAAAGTGTCTTATAGTTTGAAAAATATGATACTGTTTGATTGATCCATAACTCTGTAAAGAAGAGTGTGGAAAAACCGGCACCACCTAAACTCCTATATCTAGATGGGTTTGAAAATTGGATTTCATCAGGTATTATGAGACTCAGACGTCTATTTCCAATAATGATTTCTGTTAGTTTCATCAATTACAGGAGAAATAGAAGCTTCTCATAGATGATTTTATCACTGTATTCAGATAAAACAAACCTTTGATGCACAAAACAGGATTAAGAAACCTTAAATGCAGTCAGACATCTTGCAGAACACAATAGTAAATTCAGAAAGAAAGTTGGAAATGATTTCTGGACTTTATAAAATGTTGCCATCTAAATATTTGGAAAATTATCCCCTTGTAAGTATGGGTAAATGGAAAAGGGACATTGAGCCCGTTACTGATGACCAATGGACAAACATCCTTGAAGTGGTCAGATCTACTGTATATACACTACCTAAAGTAGCAGTCTGTCACAATTATATAATCCATAGGGAATATATGACCCCTCTGTTTCTCCACAAGGACGGAATACATACGGTGGCCAAATGCCCGAAGTGCTTAGCAGAAGCTGCTGGTCTTATACACATGCTGTGCGATTATACTTTTTTAGAGTTATTACATTTGTGTAATTATAATGAGCAGGTTTGGTTGGAGACACCAAAATATTTTATTACAAGGGGCAAGGTTCCTCCTTGTGGAGAGTGACACACCAGCTCTAGCTTGTCAAGGTAAGGAGGCTTATTCGCCGTGCAATGCTCTTCTGGGAAATTTAATATGCAAATTGCCTCTTCAGAGAAAAAGAGGACTTGAACTCTGTAGGGCCACCTGTTGGAAGTAGCGATCCTACAAGTCACAATCAACCGATAGCAATGCGACTTAGGATAAAAGCCAAATCAGTATCTCAATTCACAGACACGGTGTTTCGGGCTGTTGGCCCTCATCAGTGTGAAGCATGAGAACTAATTTGGCTCGGTGAGAGGCTCCGGATTGGGGTCTAAGGGGTAAAGTTTCTCCTTGTGGAGAGTGACATAACAGCTCTGGCTTGTCAAGGTAAGGAGGCTTATTCACTATGCAAGGCTCCTGTGAGAAATTTAATATGCAAATTGCCTCTTCAGAGAAAAAGAGCACAATAATATCAGATACTATGCAAGATATATTGATGATCTGATTTTCATTTTTTCTTCTCATTATTCTTCCAAATATTTGCATGAGAACAACATAAATTTGAAACTTACAGCAAACTGAACTGCCGTATGAATATGACACCCTTTCTGGATGTCACTCTGGCAAGTAATGTACATACTGCCAGAATTGATACAAAACTTTAAAGAAAACCAGTGAGTGGATATTCTATCCTGCACGCAACTAATTGTCATCCCCCAATGCAGTAAAGAACTTACCAGTTGGAGAACTTATAAGAGCGACCAGTTAGAGAATTTATAAGAGCTCGGCGGGCGTGCCCTGAAGACACCAGTTTTAAAAAGAATGTGTAGTGCTTAACGAGAGACTTCTCACCCGTGAGTATAGTAAACTACGGTTAACCAGACCTTAGGCCATCGTCAACTCAAAAGACAGACACAATCTTTTGCATGGTAAAAAAATATGTGATCAAAAAAAGGAAAAGAGATATTCTTTTCATTGTATTACATTCACCGCCACATCTAGCTCTAATTATTATGATATCCTAAATATTTAAAAAATCTTCTATTATTATACCAAGATCAAGTCCTGCCTAAAATTCTAGTTTCTGAGGTTAATTTTTCAGCTCCCAGAGATGTTATCCTTGGCAATCTCCTATCACCTAGCATGTTTCTCAGTCATAGAAACAAAAATAACAGCACACGGCTGTTGTGTAAAGGTAACTTTAAGGCCACGTACACACGTTCAGTATTTGGTCAGTATTTTACATCAGTATTTGTAAGCCAAAACCAGGAGTGGAACAATCAGGGGTAAAGTATAATAGAAACACGTCAATCGCTTTTGCATTTTTCACCCACTCCTGGTTTTGGCTTACAAATACTGATGTAACATACTGACCAAATAGTGAACCTGTGAGTGTGGCCTAAAGTAGGTAGAATAGATGTGGTTTGTGCAAACATAGGAACAAGACATCTGTGTTCTCATCTTCCTATCACAATCACACATGTGATATCACAAACTTTATAAACTGCAATACAGCCCATGTAATACATTCAGCCATGTGTTCTTTGTGCAATATGCAATATACTGGATGAACGTCTTAAGTTAAAAGCATGGCTGTGGAGTAAGAGTCCATTTTGGTGGACATGGTATAAAATGGACCGACTTCGACTCCTAAGTTATGAAATGTCCAATAAATGTCTGCTCTGTCCCTGATCTAAGCATCTCGGCTTTAATTTGAGATGAATCTGTGCTGCACTTTACGTACATGCTCAGTAGTGACCAGTGCTGTAGAGTCGGAGTCATGAAGTTGAAAGTCAGGGAAAACGAGAAGCCTTTCGGATTTTTTATATAGCCACAAGATTTCTCAGTGGGTTAAATTATAAAAAATATTTTAATGTGTCTTTATTGAAATGCTTAATTATTATGTAAATATGCCATGTTTTTTGCCACTTTGAGAAAGTGGGATCGGGTCTGTCGAGAGAAGAGAATAGAAAATATCATGATTTTTTTCTCACTAAAACAGTTTTAATACAGCTTTGTACACGAGTGAAATAAGTAATTCTGGTATAAAGATATATCAACAGATTTATTTACTTATCAATATGATCATGATAAAAGTAGAAATGCTTTCCTCATGTGATGTATGTTTTCTGAGATTGAGAAGAACATGAGTTATTTGTATTATACATACAGTACAGACCAAAAGTTTGGACACACCTTATTTAACCCCTTCATGACCCAGCCTATTTTGACCTTAATGACCTGGCCGTTTTTTGCAATTCTGACCAGTGTCCCTTTATGAGGTAATAATTCAGGAACGCTTCAACGGATCATAGCGGTTCTGAGACTGTTTTTTCGTGACATATTGGGCTTCATGTTAGTGGTAAATTTAGGTCAATAAATTCTGCCTTTATTTGTGATAAAAACGGAAATTTGGCGAAAATTTTGAAAATTTCGCAATTTTCACATTTTTAATTTTTATTCTGTTAAACCAGAGAGTTATGTGACACAAAATAGTTAATAAATAACCCACATGTATACTTTACATCAGCACAATTTTGGAAACAAATTTTTTTTTTGCTAGGAAGTTATAAGGGTTAAAATTTGACCAGCGATATCTCATTTTTACAACGAAATTTACAAAACCATTTTTTTAGGGACCACCTTACATTTCAAGTCAGTTTGAGGGGTCTATATGGCTGAAAATACCCAAAACTGACACCATTCTAAAAACTGAATAGAAAACGAAGAAAACAAAAGACTCTACTATAAGATGCACACCACCCAACATAATATACAAAATACAAATTTTATTGGCACATAAATTAAAACACAATTTGTGTTTGCAATCAACTTGAATACATAGTACAAATCCCTACAAAATATCCATTATACAGCCTGAGACACAAATACAATAATATGTATACCCTATAAAGTCAAAAACACCCTGCCTAATGGCTCATGGGGTATCTAAATGTGTATGGACACCAATAAACAGAACCATGCAAGGGTTAACAAACGCCGTAAACCAATACAAACCAGCGTTTGAAGAGAACAGGCTGGAGGATACAGGAGGATTTAGCAAGCCATAGTCCATTCTAAAAACTGCACCCACCAAGGTGCACAAAACCACATTCAAGAAGTTTATTAACCCTTCAGGTGCTTCACAGCAGCAGAAATAACATGGAAGGAAAAAATGAAGATTTAACTTTTTAGTCACAAAAATGATCTTTTAGCAACAATTTTTTTATTTTCCCAATAGTAAAAGGAGAAACTGAACCATGAAAGTTGTTGTCCAATTTGTCCTGAGTACGCTGATACCTCATATGTGGGGGTAAATTACTGTTTGGGCGCACGGCAGGACTTGGAAGGGAAGGAGCGCCATTTGACTTTTTGAATGAAAAATTGGCTCCACTCCTTAGCGGACACCATGTCACGTTTGGAGAGCCCCTGTGTGCCTAAAAATTGGAGCTCCCCCACAAGTGACCCCATTTTGGAAACTAGACCCCCCAAGGAACTTATCTAGATGCATATTGAGCACTTTAAACCCCCAGGTGCTTCACAGAAGTTTATAACGCAGAGCCATGAAAATAAAAAATAATTTTTCTTTCCTCAAAAATGATGTTTTAGCAAGCAATTTTTTATTTTCACAAGGGTAACAGGAGAAATTGGACCCCAGTAATTGTTGCGCAGTTTGTCCTGAGTATGCTGGTACCCCATATGTGGGGGTAAACCACTGTTTGGGCGCATGTCGGGGCTCGGAAGTGAGGGAGCACCATTTGACTTTTTGAATACAAGATTGGCTGGAATCAATGGTGGCACCATGTTGCGTTTGGAGACCCCTCAATACTAACCCCAACACACCCCTAACCCTAATCCCAACTGTAGCCATAACCCTAATCACAACCCTAACCACAACCCTAATTCCAACCCTAAGGCTATGTGCCCACGTTGTGGATTCGTGTGAGATTTTTCAGCACCATTTTTGAAAAATCCGCAGGTAAAAGGCACTGCATTTTACCTGCGGATTTACTGCGGATTTCCAGTGTTTTTTGTGCGGATTTCACCTGCGGATTCCTATTGAGGAACAGGTGTAAAACGCTGCGGAATCCGCACAAAGAATTGACATGCTGCGGAAAATACAACGCAGCGTTTCCGCGCGGTATTTTCCGCACCATGGGCACAGCGGATTTGGTTTTCCATAGGTTTCCATGGAACTGTAAACCTGATGGAACACTGCTGCGAATCCGCAGCGGCCAATCCGCTGCGGATCCGCAGCCAAATCCGCACTGTGTGCACATAGCCTAATTCTAAAGATATGTGCACACGCTGTGTTGTGAATTCTGTGGCTGAATTCACTCCTGTGGTCACAAGTGGTACTGCAGCTTCTGAGCTTCCTCCCTCAGGTGTTCTGGTGAGCTCGTTAACTGCTTCATTACTTAACTCCGCCTGATGCTGCTATCCTTGCTCCTTGTCAATGTTCCAGTGTTGGATCTGAGCTTCTCCTACGTTTTGTCTTTTCATCTTACTCACAGTCATTATATGTGGGGGGCTGCCTTTTCCTTTGGGGAATTTCTCTGGGGCAAGTCAGGCCTATTTTTCTATCTTCAGGCTAGCTAGTTTCTTAGGCTGTGCCGAGTTGCCTAGGTAGTTGTTAGGCGCAATCCACAGCCGCTTTTAGTTGTGTTTAGGATAGGATCAGGTGTGCAGTCTACAGAGTTTCCACGTCTCAGAGATCGTTCTTGTATTTTTGGGTATTTGTCAGATCACTGTGTGCGCTCTGATCGCTAAGCACACTGTGTTTCTGGATTGCCTTCATAACACCTGTCATTAGCAAACATATCAGTACAAGGAGCCCAACTAATGATTCTCAATAGAGGGAAAGAAAAAGTTCTGACATCATTTTTTTTTTTTTTCTTCTGCTCTGTGTTTACTTTTTTTTTCCCCTAGACATTTGGGTGATTCTGGACACAGGTGTGGACATGGATATTCAGGGTCTGTGCTCTTCAATGGATAATCTCGTTATAAATGTACAAAAAATTCAAGATACTATTGATCAGAAATCTATGTTAGAACCAAGAATTCCTATTCCTGATTTGTTTTTTGGAGATAGAACTAAGTTTCTAAGTTTCAAAAATAATTGTAAGCTATTTCTGGCCTTGAAACCTCATTCTTCTGGTAATCCTATTCAACAGGTTTTGATTATTATTTCTTTTTTGCGCGGCGACCCTCAAGACTGGGCATTTTCTCTTGCGCCAGGAGACCCTGCATTGAGTAGTGTCGATGCGTTTTTCCTGGCGCTCAGATTGCTGTACGATGAGCCTAATTCAGTGGATCAGGCTGAGAAAAATTTGCTGGCTTTGTGCCAGGGTCAGGATGATATAGAAGTATATTGTCAGAAATTTAGGAAATGGTCAGTACTCACTCAGTGGAATGAATCTGCGCTGGCAGCTTTGTTCAGAAAGGGTCTCTCTGAGGCTCTTAAGGATGTCATGGTGGGATTTCCTATGCCTGCTGGTTTGAATGAGTCTTTGTCTTTGGCCATTCAGATCGGTCGACGCTTGCGCGAGCGTAAATCTGTGCACCATTTGGCGGTACTGCCTGAGGTTAAACCTGAGCCTATGCAGTGCGATAGGACTATGACTAGAGTTGAACGGCAGGAATACAGACGTCTGAATGGTCTGTGTTTCTACTGTGGTGATTCCACTCATGCTATTTCTGATTGTCCTAAGCGCACTAAGCGGTCCGCTAGGTCTGCCGTCATTGGTACTGTACAGTCCAAATTCCTTCTGTCCATTACCTTGATATGCTCTTTGTCGTCGTTTTCTGTCATGGCGTTTGTGGATTCGGGCGCTGCCCTGAATCTGATGGATTTGGATTATGCTAAACGTTGTGGGTTTTTCTTGGAGCCTTTGCGGTGTCCTATTCCATTGAGAGGAATTGATGCTACACCTTTGGCCAAGAATAAACCTCAATACTGGGCCCAGCTGACCATGTGCATGGCTCCTGCACATCAGGAAGTTATTCGCTTTCTGGTGTTGCATAATCTGCATGATGTGGTCGTGTTGGGGTTGCCATGGCTACAAACCCATAATCCAGTATTGGATTGGAATTCCATGTCGGTATCCAGCTGGGGTTGTCAGGGGGTACATGGTGATGTTCCATTTTTGTCGATTTCGTCATCCACCCCTTCTGAGGTCCCAGAGTTCTTGTCTGATTATCAGGATGTATTTGAAGAGCCCAAGTCCGATGCTCTACCTCCGCATAGGGATTGTGATTGTGCTATCAATTTGATTCCTGGTAGTAAATTCCCTAAAGGTCGAATATTTAATTTATCCGTTCCCGAACACGCCGCTATGCGCAGTTATGTGAAGGAATCCCTGGAGAAGGGACATATTCGCCCATCGTCATCACCACTGGGAGCAGGGTTCTTCTTTGTAGCCAAGAAGGATGGTTCGCTGAGACCGTGTATTGATTACCGCCTTCCTAATAAGATCACTGTTAAATTTCAGTATCCCTTGCCATTGTTATCTGACTTGTTTGCTCGGATTAAGGGGGCTAGTTGGTTCACTAAGATAGATCTTCGTGGTGCGTATAATCTGGTGAGAATCAGGCAAGGAGATGAATGGAAAACTGCATTCAATACGCCCGAGGGTCATTTTGAGTATCTAGTGATGCCGTTCGGACTTGCCAATGCTCCATCTGTGTTTCAGTCTTTTATGCATGACATCTTCCGTGAGTATCTGGATAAATTCCTGATTGTTTACTTGGATGACATTTTGATCTTCTCAGATGATTGGGAGTCTCATGTGAAGCAGGTCAGAATGGTTTTTCAGTTCAAAAACCTGACCTGCACATCCAAACATAGACTGAGTGTGAACAGGTGCTGAACCCAGAGTCGCCAACTCGTATATAGTTAAATAAATAGGGCAGCACACTGCAGCGCCAAAACATGCAAACTTGAAAAAACGAAATTTGAACTGCATTACTGCACTAGAAATATGAAAAATGAGAGCTTTTAGTGCACAAAAATGGCCAATTTTATGTGTACCTCGTAGCCACGTTAAGGCATCTCTCTTATACGAGGTCCTACGCTTGACCTACCTCACTGAGAATAAACGTCTCCATCTGAATGGGTACATGTGAAACCTCTTCTTGGACTCAAATTCTCTCTCTATGTGGAGGGGTATTGGACCTACTATAATTAAAACACCTGAAGCTAGGAGGCGGGGAGTGCACGATCAGAAGGCTAGAGAATACATTTCAAAAACCTGACCTGCACATCCAAACATAGACTGAGTGTGAACAGGTGCTGAACCCAGAGTCGCCAACTCGTATATAGTTAAATAAATAGGGCAGCACACTGCAGCGCCAAAACATGCAAACTTGAAAAAACGAAATTTGAACTGCATTACTGCACTAGAAATATGAAAAATGAGAGCTTTTAGCGCACAAAAATGGCCAATTTTATGTGTACCTCGTAGCCACGTTAAGGCATCTCTCTTATACGAGGTCCTACGCTTGACCTACCTCACTGAGAATAAACGTCTCCATCTGAATGGGTACATGTGAAACCTCTTCTTGGACTCAAATTCTCTCTCTATGTGGAGGGGTATTGGACCTACTATAATTAAAACACCTGAAGCTAGGAGGCGGGGAGTGCACGATCAGAAGGCTAGAGAATACATTTCAAAAACCTGACCT
This sequence comes from Ranitomeya imitator, assembly GCF_032444005.1. Taxonomy (NCBI): domain Eukaryota; kingdom Metazoa; phylum Chordata; class Amphibia; order Anura; family Dendrobatidae; genus Ranitomeya; species Ranitomeya imitator. The sequence continues at coordinate 374,390,616 of NC_091283.1, forward strand.
GCACATCCAAACATAGACTGAGTGTGAACAGGTGCTGAACCCAGAGTCGCCAACTCGTGCTGCTGTTAACCTGCAATTTCTGAGGATGGTGACTCGGATAAACTTATCTTCAGAAGCAGAGGTGACTCTTGGTCTTCCTTTCCTGAGGCGGTCCTCATGTAAACAAGTTTATTTGTAGCGCTTGATGGTTTTTGCCACTGCACTTGGGGACACTTTCAAAGTTTTCCCAATTTTTTGGACTGACTGACCTTCATTTCTTAAAGTAATGATGGCCACTCGTTTTTCTTTACTTAGCTGCTTTTTTCTTGCCATAATACAAATTTTAACAGTCTATTCAGTAGGACTATAAGCTGTGTATCCACCAGAATTCTGCACAACACAAGTGATGATCCCAAACCCATTTATAAGGCAAGAAATCCCACTTATTAAACCTGACAGGGCACACCTGTGAAGTGAAAACCATTACCGGTGTCTACCTCTTGAAGCTAATCAAGAGAATGCCAAAAGTGTGCAAAGTAGTCATCAAAGCAAAAGGTGGCTACTTTGAAGAACCTAGAATATAAGACATAATTTCAGTTATTTCACACTTTTTTGTTAAGTATATAATTCTACATGTGTTAATTCATAGTTCTAAAGCCTTCAGTGTGAATGTACAATTTTCATAGTCATGAAAACAGAAAAATCGTTAAATTAGGTGTGTCCAAACCTTTGGTCTGTACTAATTATATATATACACACACACACACACACAGTGGGGGAAGTAAGTATTTGATCCCTTGCTGATTTATTAAGTTTGCCCACTGACAAAGACATGGACAGTCTATAATTTTAAGGGTAGGCTAATTTTAACATTGAGAGGTGGAATATCAAAAATAAAATCCAGAAAATCACATTGTATAAATTATATAACTTTATTTACATTTTGCAGTGAGAAATAAGTATTTGATCCCCTACCAACCATAAGGCTGGGTTCCCATTGCGTTATGGGACCGCGTTTAACGGACAGCGTTGCACGGCGAAATTAACGCCGTGCAACGCGTCCGTTAACGCGCCCATTGAAGGCAATGGGAACGCGCTTCACTAGCGCGTGCCATGTTCGGCACGCGCTAGCGACGCGCCAGTGATTCCTGGTGCGCCGCGGACGCTGCTTGCAGCGTCCGAGGCGCGCCCGCGGTCCGTTCCCCGCTCTCGCAGATCGGGGATCTGCGAGAGCGGGGACGTTTTTTTTTTTTTGCTGGAAGCTGCATATTGTGGTGGGGTGTTGCATGCTATTTGCATGCTGTGTGGCTTGTATTATACTTGACTGTGTGCATATTTGTTGTTATATGGTTGTATACAGCGTGTTCATTTCAAATTTTGACTATATATAGTTACATTAATAATATTAAGTGCAGAGGGCAGGGACACGTCTGGAAGATTTCATACGTTTATATATCTATGTATATTTTGGCATACAGTGTTCACAGGGGCATCTGCACGGAGGTTATGTGTGATTTTAGATGTTTTTAATTATGTTCCCAATAAAGCTTATATTATTTTTATCATAACTTTGGTGGTGTGCAGATATTTTGATGGCTCTTGTTTCTTGTGCTTTTGTTAGAGAGCGGGGACGTTACCGCGACCCCGACCGCAGCCCCATAGAAAACATTGCGTTAGCGCAATCCGCTAGCGCTAAACGGATTGCACTAACGCAATGTGACCCTAGCCTTAGGAGTTCTGGCTCCTATAGACCAGTTAGATACTCCTAATCAACTTGTTACCTGTATTAAAGGAAGCTGTCTTACATAGTCACCTTTATAAAAGACTCCTGTCCACAGACTAAATCAGTCAGACTCTAACCTCTACAACATGGGCAAGACCAGAAAGCTTCATAAGGATGTCAAGAACCAGATCATAGCCCTGCACAAAGCTGGAATGGGCTACAAAACCATAAGTAAGACACTGGGTGAGGAGACAAATATTGGTGCAATAGTAAGAAAATGGAAGACATACAAAATGACTGTCAATCGACATCGATCTGGGGCACTTTGCAAAATCTCCCCCGAGGAAGCGACAATTTGAACGCGAAATGCGCGGCGGGGTACGTGGCCGAGGTAAAGGCAGGACATATCATCATCACCATGGGTAATTAACCCTTTTGTTTCTTACTTATACCTTCATGCATTGATACCGGGTACATCAGTGTGAACCTGCTTTCATCTGTGAAGAGCACAGGGCGCCAGTGGCGAATTTGCCAATCCTGGTGTTCTGTGGCAAATGCCAAGCGTCCTGCACGGTGTTGGGCTGTGAGCACAACCCCATCTGTGGACGTCGGGCACTCAGACCTTCCTCATGGAGTCGGTTTCTAACCGTTTGTACAGACACATGCACATTTGTGGCCTGCTGAAGGTCATTTTGCAGGGCTCCGGCAGTGCTCCTCATGTTATTCCTTGCACAAAAGCTAAGGTAGCGGTCCTGCTGCTGGGTTGTTGCCCTCCTATGGCCCCCTCCACGTCTCCTGGTGTACTGGCATGTCTCCTGGTAGCGCCTCCAGCCTCTGGACACTATGCTGACTACCTGAGCCACTTGTGTGGGTTGTAGAGTCTGTTTCATGCTACCACGAGCGTGAAAGCACAACCAACATTCAAAAGTAACCAAAACATCAGCCAGAAAGCATTGGTACTGAGATGTGGTCTGTGGTCCCTACCTGCAGAACCACTCCTTTATAGAGGGTGTCTTGATAATTGCCAATAATTTCCATCTGCTATCTATTCCATTTGCACATCAGAATGTGAAATTGATTGTCAGTGTTGCTTCCAAAGTGGACAGTTTGATTTCACAGAAGTTTGATTTACTTGGAGTTATATTCTGTTGCTTAAGTGTTCTCTTTATTTTTCTGAGCAGTGTATATATATATATATACAGTGCCTACAAGTAGTATTCAACCCCCTGCAGATTTAGCAGGTTTAATAAGATGGAAATAAGTTAGAGCCTTCAAACTTCAAACAAGAGCAGGATTTATTAACAGATGCATAAATCTTACAAACCAAAAAGTTGTGTTGCTCAGTTAAATTTTTATAAATTTTAAACATAAAAGTGTGGGTAAATTATTATTCAACCCCTAGGTTTAATATTTTGTGGAATAACCTTTGTTTGCAATTACAGCTAATAATCGTCTTTTATAAGACCTGATCAGGCCGGCACAGGTCTCTGGAGTTATCTTGGCCCACTCCTCCATGCAGATCTTCTCCAAGTTATCTAGGTTCTTTGGGTGTCTCATGTGGACTTTAATCTTGAGCTCCTTCCACAAGTTTTCAATTGGGTTAAGGTCAGGAGACTGACTAGGCCACTGCAACACCTTGATTTTTTGCCTCTTGAACCAGGCCTTGGTTTTCTTGGCTGTGTGCTTTGGGTCGTTGTCTTGTTGGAAGATGAAATGACGACCCATCTTAAGATCCTTGATGGAGGAGCGGAGGTTCTTGGCCAAAATCTCCAGGTAGGCCGTGCTATCCATCTTCCCATGGATGTGGACCAGATGGTCAGGCCCCTTGGCTGAGAAACAGCCCCACAGCATGATGCTGCCACCACCATGCTTGACTGTAGGGATGGTATTCTTGGGGTCGTATCCAGTGCCATCCAGTCTCCAAACATCACGTGTGTGGTTGGCACCAAAGATCTCGATCTTGGTCTCATCAGACCAGAGAACCTTGAACCAGTCAGTCTCAGAGTCCTCCAAGTGATCATGAGCAAACTGTAGACGAGCCTTGACATGACGCTTTGAAAGTAAAGGTACCTTACGGGCTCGTCTGGAAAGGAGACCATTGCGGTGGAGTACGTTACTTATGGTATTGACTGAAACCAATGTCCCCACTGCCATGAGATCTTCCCGGAGCTCCTTCCTTGTTGTCCTTGGGTTAGCCTTGACTCTTCGGACAAGCCTGGCCTCGGCACGGGAGGAAACTTTCAAAGGCTGTCCAGGCCGTGGAAGGCTAACAGTAGTTTCATAAGCCTTCCACTTCCGGATGATGCTCCCAACAGTGGAGACAGATAGGCCCAACTCCTTGGAAAGGGTTTTGTACCCCTTGCCAGCCTTGTGACCCTCCACGATCTTGTCTCTGATGGCCTTGGAATGCTCCTGTGATGTGCTGCTGCAGTGCAGTATAGAGCAATCTCCACCAGGGGGTGCTGGCTAAGGAAAGGAGGTTGCACACACAGCACAGCAACAATGAACAACAACACAGGTGTCACAGGTAATGAAAGGGACATGAAACAAGCCAAGGTCATACACGGAGATAGCAGCGCGGTACAGAAGGGGCGAGCAGAGAATTGTCGGGGACAAGCAAGACGTCAGAACCTACCGGGAACGTGGTAACCAAAACGTGAGACGGAGACGGAGTCGGGGTACAGGCCAAAGGTCAGAACAAGTCATAAACGGGTGTAGGCAGTCAGAGGCAAACAGGAACACATTAACAGGGATCAGGTCAGGAGCTCAAACCTTGCAGCATGAACTATAGCTGACACTGGCCCAATGGCTACAGAGGACTTAAATAGTTCAGCCAGCTCCAGGGTGAGGCAGAGAGGATTAACTCCCACATGACCAGTCCAGAGACAAGAGCTGAACATAATCTCAGAACTGGATCATGACAGCTCTTTTGTCTTTCCCATGTTGACCATGTATGAGTGCTGTTCACAAGTTTGGGGAGGGTCTTAAACAGTCAGAAAAGGCGATAATTAATCCAAACATGTGAAGCTCATTGTTCTTTGTGCCTGAACTACTTCTTAATACTTTAGGGGAAACAAACAGAATTCTGGTGGGTTGAGGGGTTGAATAATAAATGACCCTCTGAAAAAACTTTTCAGAATTTAAAAAAAAAAAGAAAAAAGAAATAACATTCTTTTTTGCTGCCGTGCATTTCACACTTCCAGGCTGATCTACAGTCCAAATGTCACAATGCCAAGTTAATTCCAAATGTGTAAACCTGCTAAATCTTCAGGGGGTTGAATACTACTTGTAGGCACTGCATATATATATATATATATATATATATCTATATAATTGTCCAACGGTTTTTCCGTCTGTCCGTCTGTCTGTCTGTCTGTCCTGGAAATCCCGCGTCTCTGATTCAGCAGTATGCCTTCAATTTTGAATAAATCCCCAACGGTGTCACCAGCAAAGCACCCCCACACCATCACACCTCCTCCTCCATGCTTCACGGTGGGAACCAGGCATGTAGAGTCCATCTCTTCACCTTTTCTGCGTCGCACAAAGACACGGTGGTTGGAACCAAAAATCTCAAATTTGGACTCATCAGACCAAAGCACGGATTTCCACTGGTCTATCGTCCATTCCTTGTGTTCATTAGCCCAAACAAGTCTCTTCTGCTTGTTGCCTGTCCTTAGCAGTGGTTTCCTAGCAGCTATTTTACCACGAAGGCCTGCTGCACAAAGTCTTCTCTTAACAGTTGTTGTAGAGATGTGTCTGCCGCTAGAACTTTGTGTGGCATTGACCTGGTCTCTAATCTGAGCTGCTGTTAACCTGCGATTTCTGAGGCTGGTGAATCGGATGAACTTATCCTCAGAAGCAGAGGTGACTCTTGGTCTTCCTTTCCTGGGGCGGTCCTCATGTGAGCCAGGTTCTTTGTAGCGCTTGATGGTTTTTGCAACTGCACTTGGGGACACTTTCAAAGTTTTCCCAATTTTTTGGACTGACTGACCTTCATTTCTTAAAGTAATGATGGCCACTCGTTTTTCTTTACTTAGCTGTTTTTTTCTTGCCATAATACAAATTCTAACAGTCTATTCAGAAGTACTATCAGCTGTGTATCCACCAAACTTCTGCTCAACACAACTGATGGTCCCAACTCCATTTATAAGGCAAGAAATCCCACTTATTAAACCTGACAGGGCACACCTGTGAAGTGAAAACCATCCCCGGTGACTACCTCTTGAAGCTCATCAAGAAAATGCCAAGAGTGTGCAAAGCAGTCATCAAAGCAAAAGGTGGCTACTTTGAAGAACCTAGAATATAAGACATACTTTTAGTTGTTTCACTCTTTTGTGTTAAGTATATAATTCCACATGTGTTAATCAATAGTTTTGATGCCTTCAGTGTGAATTTACAATTTTCTTAGTCATGAAAATACAGATAAATCTTTAAATGAGAAGGTGTGTCCAAACTTTTGGTCTGTACTGTATATATATATATATATATATATATATATATATATATATATATATATACTCGAGTATAAGCCGAGATTTTCAGCCCACTTTTTTCGGCTGAAAGTCCCTCTCGGCTTATACTCGAGTTATACCCAGGAGTCAGCAGGGGTGGGGGAGCAGGCGCTGTGAAATTATACTCACCTACTCCTGGCACGATCCCTGCAGGTCCCTGGCTTCCCCGGCGCGGGCAGCAGCAGATTCTTCCTGTACTGACTGGTCACATGGTACTGCTCATTACAGTAATGAATATGCGGCTCCACCTCCCATAGAGGTGGAGCCGCATATTCATTACTGTAATGAGCGGTAACCGCTCAGTACAGGATGAAGCTGCAGCATCGGGGAAGCAGGGACTACACAGCGCCAGGACCAGGTGAGTATACGGGGAGGGGGAGCGCTGCGCGATAGTCACATGCTCCTCATTCCAGGCGTCGCTCTGTCTTCAGCAGTGATGCTCAGGTCAGAGGGCACTGTGACGTGGTTAGTGCGCGCCCTCTGCTGAATGTCAGTGCTGAACATGGAGCTGCACCGGAACAAGGAGCAGGTAACTATTGAAAGTCCCGGGGGCCTTACCGACGGAGAGGTGAATGATTTTTTTTTTATCACAGCAACAGCAAATGGGGCAAGTGTCTGTATGGAGCATCTATTGGGCCATAACATTTGTGCAGCACTATATGTGGCCATAACATTTGTGCAGCACTATATGGGGCCATAACATTTGTGCAGCACTATATGGGGCCATAACGTTTGTGCAGCACTATATGGGGCCATAACATTTGTGCAGCACTATATGGGGCCATAACGTTTGAGCAGTACTATATGGGGCCATAACATTTGTGCAGCACTATATGGGGCCATAATGTTTGTGCAGCACTATAAGGGGCCATAACGTTTGTGCAGCACTATATGGGGCAAGTGTCTGTATGGGGCGATAATCAACGTTTGTGCAGCGCTATATGGGGCAAATATCTTTATGGAGCATCTTATGATCTTATGGGGCCATAATCAGCATTATATTGGGCAAATGTGTCTATGGAGCATCTTATGGGGCCATTATTAACCTTTATGCAGGATTACATGGGGCATATTTTAATATGGAGCATCTTATGGGGCCCATCATAAACTGTATGGAGCATTAAATGGGGCTCCTGATTCAATATGGATATTCAAAAACACTTAACCTACTGATGTCTCAATTAATTTTACTTTTATTGGTATCTATTTTTACTTTTGACATTTGGTAGCTGCTGTATTTCCCACCCTAGGCTTATACTCGAGTCATTAAGTTCTCCCAGTTTTTTGTGGCAAAATTAGGGGGGTTGGCTTATTCTCGGGCCGGCTTATACTCGAGTATATACTATATATATATATGTGTATATATATATATATATATATATATATATATATATATAGATGCTTCTCACAAAGTTAGACTATCGTAAAAAAGTTAATTCATTTCAGTTCTTCAATACAAAAAGTGAAAGTCATATATAATCGTCAACCTTAACGGAAATAAACACTTGGAATAGATCACTGTTTGTAATGACGCTATATAATATATTAGTTTCACTTTTTGATTGAAGAACTGAAATAAATTAACTTTTTGATGATATTCTAATTTTGTGATATGCACTTGTATATATACGGACTTATTTTACAGGATTTAATTTAATCTTGTGAAACATACTTTTTTTGAGGTTAATATTTTTCTCTTGTGTACTATTCTCTTTTTCCGGTTTTTCCTTTCTCACTTCAAATCTTTCTCTCTCCCCCTCCCTTCTTCCACTGTGCATACATAAGGTTAACAATTAAGTACATCTGTGACTGTCTATTCCACACCTACTTTCTATGCTATATATTTTCACGTCCTCCGCATGTTAGTTGTCAAGATTACGAGCTAGTGTAGCTTTAAACCATTTATATGATGCAATCACTTTTGACAGCAAAATCTAAGGGGTTAAACAGATATGGACGTTGTCGCCTGATGAAGATAGGACGCCACGGACTGGACCGCAATGCCCATCGGACCAGAACCGGACCGGGACCGCCAGGGGTGGATTATGGTGTGTGTGTGTGTGTGTGTGATTGACCCTCTGCTAATCCGCCCGAGTGTGACTGTGAATGCTCGCCGGCATTTATGTGCCCCCGGACCTGGTGGGCAGAGAGAGGGGACCCGCATCGGTGCATGCTGGAGGACACACTGGGGCAGATTATTGTTGGAGACACTGGGGCAATGCTGGAGACACTGGGGCAATGCTGGAGACGCTGGGGCAGATTGCTGGACACACTGGGGCAATGTTGGAGGACACACTGGGGCAGATTGCTGGACACACTGGGGCAATGCTGGAGGACACTGGGGCAGATTGCTGGAGACACTGGGGCAATGCTGGAGACACTGGGGCAAAGCTGGAGGACACACTGGGGCAGATTGCTGGAGACACTGGGGCAATGCTGAAGACACTGGGGCAATGCTGGAGACACTGGGGCAGACTGCTGGACACACTGGGGCAATGCTGTAGGACATACTGGGGCAGACTGCTGGACACACTGGGACAGATGATTGCTGGAGACACTGGAGCAATGCTGGAGACACTGGGGCAGATTGCTGGACACACTGACGGCAATGCTGGACATACTGGGGCAGATTGCTGGACACACTGGGGGTAATATGCTGGAGACACTGGGGCAGATTGCTGGACACTGGGGCAGAATGCTGGACACACTGGGGCAATGCTGGATACTCTGGGGCAATATGCTGGACATACTGAGGCAGATTGTTGAACACTGTCTGGGGGCAATGCTGGAGACACTGGGGCAATGCTGGAGACACTGTGGGCAATGCTGGACAATTGGACATACTGGGGCAGATTGCTGGACACACTGGGGGCAATGCTGGACACACTGGGGCAGATTGCTGGACACACTGGGGGCAATATGCTGGAGTCAGACACTGGGGCAGATTGCTGGAGACACTGTCTGGGGGCAATGCTGGACACACTGGGGCAGATTGCTGGACACTGGGGCAATATGCTGGACATACTGGGGCAGATTGCTGGACACACTGGGGGTAATATGCTGGACACACTGGGGGCAGGACTGGAGGCATGGGCAGAATGTAGACACAGGGCATGATTGGAGACACGGGGAAGAATGAAAGACATGGGGCAGGATTGGATCACGGGGCAGGATGGATACGATGGAGACAGATGGGGCAGGATGGGGAGATCATATGGTGTAGAATGGATACTCATGAGTGCAGGATGGGAGAACATATGGCTGGAGCCAGGAATAAGACACACGGGGCCAGGGTGGGGAATATTATTACCATAGGGGCTAATTAAGGGATATTATTACTGCAGTGATGTATTTATTTTATTTTTTGAGTATACTGTTTTAAATGGGGGGGGGGGGGTGGTCCTGTTACTGTGCAGAGTGACACTATATTGCCTTTTTTTCTTCATGTGGTGTAATGTAGAAGTTGTGAAAAATTAAGTAATGTGTTCTGCAAGCAGAGCTCAAGATAACTGTGTTATTTCCTGTAGAAACGAGTCCTGGCTGGAAGAAATGATGGCGGTCTGTGCTGGATGAAAGATGAAGGACTTCACCTAGAGACGTCACTGGTGAGTCAGTGTTACCTATACACTGACACTATACACTGTATACTATATACAGAGGTCCTGTGTACAATGTCACCAGTGATCACTGTATTACCTATACATTATATACAGAGCTCCTGTGTGTAATACCACCAGTGATCTCTGTATTACCTCTACACAGACACTGCATACTAAGTATAATCTCCTGTGAATACTGGCACTTATGGTGATAGTATTGTGTTTTGTTTTTTAATTACTGATCAGTATTGTAGTATTCAGTCACTATGTGGTGGTAATATGTGGTCTGGAAATGGTGTTGTGGTATTTGTGCCTTGTATGTGCTATTTGGTCACCAAGTGGGGGTAATATGTGGTCTTGACATGGTGCGGTGGTATTTGTTCCTTGTATGCGATATTATTCGATCACTGTGGTTGTAATTTGTGGTCTGGTCATGGCGCGGTGGTATTTGTTCCTTGTATGTGATATTATTGGTCAAAATATACCTAAATTGTATTGCAGATTTCAACAAATATTTAATAGGTTACAGTAGAGTAGGGCCCGTTCATTTTTGTCGAATAATCTGGTTCGGGTGTATCATGACCCCCGTCACATGCCCGCGTCACCCCAGGGGGGGGGGGGGGGCCCACAGTGTCTGAACAGCCTGGGGCCCTGGCTACCCTTAATCCACCCCTGGGGACCGCCCCTGGGTGAGTATAATCTAACCTCTTTTTCTCATCTTTTAGGATACATGATGAGGGTGACAGGTTCCCTTTAATGAACCTTGCTGGATTTTCCACATTTTCTCACGGCAGCTTAGTCTATTCCTGTTACCTGGATTACGCCGGAAGGTGGAGATGCCTTTCTATGCTCCAATCTTAACCCTTTTCTGCTTCCTCCCATACTCAGGTACAGTTATATGAAAAAGTTTGGGCACCCCTATTAATCTTAAGCTTAATGTTTTATAAAAATTGTTTTTTTTGCAACAGCTATTTCAGTTTCATATATCTAATAACTGTTGTACACAGTAATGTTTCTGCCTTGAAATGAGGTTTATTGTACTTATGCACCTGTCAAATTTTGTTTGAATGCAGATTGCACATTTTCTGTTAGTACAATAAACCTCATTTCAAGGCAGAAACATTACTGTGTCCAACAGTTATTAGATATATGAAACTGAAATAGCTGTTGCAAAAAAAAACAATTTTTATAAAACATTAAACTTAAGATTAATAGGGGTGCCCAAACTTTTTCATATAACTGTAGGTGTGAAGCCAAAGTGGAAAGGATTACACTAATTAGACAAGGGAATACAGACAGGGATACATGAAAATTACAATCATGCAAAATACACTCACCTATCAATAGAGTGGAATACAGGGGAGGGATAGGTAGGAGACACAAAATAGGAGAGGATAAGGATGAACATCCAAACAAACTCCATGCAGAAATCTCCAGAACAAGTCTCAAACTGCCAAAGTCAAACACTGAACTTCACCTCCCACTTCTAACCAGGAAGCAAAACTATCACTGGCAATTCCCAAGTGCCAGTGGCAAACATATACACCAGAAGGTAGTATCCAACACAGACAGCTGAGGTAATTTCAGGATGGAGAGCTCCAGGAGATCAACTGAACTGATTAACCCTTGCAAATACATAAGGAAACCTTGCACTGTTTAATAGTACGGTGAAGCAAGAGTTAGTGTGACTAAATGCAATGATCTTCTGGCCCCTCTGTTGCATATGTTATCCCCGTGACAGCGGTTCATTAACCCCATAGTGATAGAGCCAATTTGGTACTCAATGACCAGGCCAATTTTCACGATTCTGACCACTGTCAGTTTATGTGGTTATAACTCTGGAACGCTCCAACGAATCCCACTGATTCTGGGACTGTTTTTTCGAAACATATTCTACTTCATATTATAAGTAAAATTTCTTCGATATTACTTGCGTTTATTTATGAAAAAATGGAAATATGGCGAAAATTTTGAAAATTTAGCAATTTTCAAACTTTGAATTTTTATGCACTTAAATCAGAGAGATATGTCACACAAAATACTTAAGTAACATTTCCCACATGTCTACTTTACATCAGCACAATTTTGGAATCAATTTTTCTTTTTGTTAGTAAGTTATAAGGGTTGAAATTTGACCAACGATTTCTCATTTTTACAACACTATTTCTTTAGGGACCACCTCACATTTGAAGTCACTTTTAGAGGTGTACATGACAGAAAATACCCAAAAGTGACACCATTCTAAAAACTGCATGCCTCAGTGTGCTCAAAACCATATTCAAGAAGTTTATTAACCATTTATGTGCTTCACAAGAACTGAAGCAATGTGGAAGAGAAAAATGAACATTTAATTTTTTTCACAAACATTTTATTTCAGAACCAATTTTTTTTATTTTCACAAGTGTAAAAAGAGAAAACAAACGACAAAAGTTGTTGGGTAACTTCTCCTGAATACGCCGATACCCCATATGTTGGGGAAACCACTGTTTGGGTGCGCGGCAGAGCTCGTAAGGAAAGGAGCGCCGTTTGACTTTTTCAACGCAGGTTTGGCTGGAATTGAGAGCGGATGCCATGCCGCGTTTGGAGAGCCACTGATGTGCCTAAACAGTGGAAATCCCCCACAAGTGACACCATTTTGGAAACTAGAACCCCTAAGGAAAATATCTAGATGTTTGGTGAGCACTTTTAACCCTCAAGTGCTTTACAGAAGTTTATAACGTACAGCTGTAAAAATAAAAAAATCATTTCTTTACAAAAATTTTGTTTTCGCCCCCAATTTTTTATTTTCACAAGGGTAACAGGAGAAATCGGACCCCAAAAGTTGTTATGCAATTTGTCCTGAGTATGCTGATGCCCTATATGTGGGGGTAAACCACTGTTTGGGTGCATGGCAGGGCTCGGAGTGGAGAGAGCACCTTTTGACTTTTTGAACGCAAAATTGTCTGGAATCAATGGTGGCGCAGTGGCGCGTTTGGAGACCCCTCATGTACCTAAACAGTGTTAACACCCAATTCTAACTCCAACCCTAACACACCCCTAACCCTAATCCCAACCCTATCCCTAACCACAAACCTAACCCCAACACACCCCTGAGGCTGCCGTCACACTAGCAGTATTTGGTCAGTATTTTACATCAGTATTTGTAAGCCAAAACCAGGAGTGGAACAATTAGAGGAAAAGTATAATAGAAACATATGCACCACTTCTGCATTTATTACCCACTCCTGGTTTTGGCTTACAAATACTGATGTAAAATACTGACCAAAAACTGCTAGTGTGACGGCAGCCTAACTCTAATCCCAACGCTATCCATAACCTTAACCACAACCCTAGCTTCAACACACCCCCAACCCTAATCTCAAACCTAACCATAACCCTAACCACAAACCTAACCCTTACATCTCCTAACCCTAATCCCAACCCTAACACTAACCCTATATTTAGCCCAACTCTAACCCTAATGGAAAAATGGAAATATATATATATTTTTATATTATTTTTTTTCCCTAACTAAGCGGGTGATAAAGGGGGTTTTATTTACTATTCTTTTTAATTTGATCACTGTGATAGGGTCTATCACAGAGATCAAAATGAACCAATAGGAAAAATTTCCTATTGTTGTCAGGTGTCGGCCGGCAGATCTCGACGGGCGCACTGCGCATGTGCCCGCCATTTTCTCCCGGACGAAGACTCCGGCGCCCTGGGGGACGGCAGAGACTCCAGAGGTACAGGGACGTGATCAGGGAACCCTATTTCTCTGTCCTCTGATGTGGTATTACATCAGAGGAGAGAGAAATTAACCCCTTTACCCCCACGGGTGCTTTGCATGTTAATGACCAGGCCAATTTTTACAATGCTGACCACTGTCCTTTTATGAGGTAATAACTCTGGAACGCTTCCATGGATCCCAGTGATTCTGACAATGTTTCCTTGTGACATACTGTACTTCATGATAGTGGTAAAACTTATTTGATATGACTGGCGTTTATTTGTGAAAAAAACTGAATTTTTATGCCCTTAAATAACAGAGGTATGTCACACAAAATACTTAATAATTATTATTTCCCACATGTTTACTTTACATCATCACAATTTTGGAACCAAAATTTTTTTTTGTTAGGAAGTTATAACGGTTAAGGCTAAGTGCACTCGTTGCGGATTTTGATCCGTTTCTGCAGCGTTTTTGGACACGTGGAATTGCATCAAATCCGCAGTGTAGTGCACAAGCAATGTTAGTCAATGGGAAATTGACAATTGGTGTGCACATGTTGCGGAACAAAACATGTGGATTTGCAGCGTTTTATTTTCTGTGGCATGTCAATTTTTTTTGCGAATCTGCAGCATTTCTGCACCCATTGACTTCCATTGATTAGTCAAATCTGCAGGTTTGAATAGATCTGCAGTTTTGCTGTGGAGTTGGGTGCGAGAAATGCTGCAGATCGGGAGGAGACTGTGTGTGTGGGTGGAGACTGTGTGTGCGGAGATGATGTGCATGTATGTGTGCCGGTGTCTGTGGGTGTGCGGCGGTCTGCGGGTGTCTGTATATATTTGTGTGTGGGGCTGTGAGTGTGTGCGGGGGTCTGTGTGCATGTCTGCAGGTGTGTGCAGGGTTGTGTATGCATGTGTGTGTGTCTGTATGTAGGCAGGCATCGTCCGATGGGACTACTAGTCCCATCCGGCTATGCCTGCTAGAGTGACAGCTAGACAATGATGGGACAGTAGTAGTCCCATCATCGGGCTACTATTTAAGTGTAAAAAACAAAACACATACAGAAATATACAGTATATACTCACCACACAGCTAATCCCCCACGCCCTCGATCATCTGTAAAAAAAATAAAATAAATAATAAACCAACAGTATACTCCCTGTTCCGATGTAATCCATTTAATAACGAGTGTCCCACGACGATCTCCCGTGGAGAGCTGTCAATTCGGCAGATGTGACCACTCTCCAGGGGCTCCGGTGATACAATGACGGAAGGTATCCTCCGCAGTGTATCACTCCGCCTTCAGAGGTCGTGGTCACCGGCAACGCTGCATGGCAAAATTCTCACGCAGCATTGCTGTAAAGTGAGAGCCTGAACTTGGGTAACCTGTTCAGTGATGCATTGCAGGAGCCATTGTCGCCTGTCAGTGTGTCACTGGAGGCCTATAGAGCAGTCAAATCTCCTGATGTGATTGCTCTATAGAGGAGATCGTCGTGGGACAGTCATTATTAAATGGACTGCGTCGGACCAGGGATTATTTGTGTTGTTTTTTTATTTTTACTTCCACAGTTGATCGAGGGCATTGCATGGATTGGACGTTCAATAAATATGGTAAAAATGTGTTTACTGTTTTACTTAATTAAAATACTTTTTCTGGCTGTGTGTTTATTTAATCTATAACAACTATAGGATTAGTAATGGATAGGTGTCTTATTGACGCCTCTCCATTACTAAGCCGGCTTGACGTCACCTTACAATACAAAGATGACATCAACCCCCTATTACCCTATATGCCATCGCTACAGGGCAGTGGGAAGAAAGAGGCTAAGTGCTGGAATTGGTGCCATTTCTGGGGCGGCTGAGTGCTGGTGTCTTTAGCGAGGGGGGGGGGGCAATATCCATGGCCCCTTCCTAGGCTATGAATATCAGCCCACAGCTGACCCCACGTCCTTTTTTTTTGGGGGGGGGGGGGGGGGGGGGAGTGTGCAACTGCATGTATTTTCATGTAGCTGTCCGAGTGCCGGGTATTGAGGTGCGAGACTCGTGCGAGTTTCTCGCAAATATGACCCTGGCTTAACAGATTTTTTGTGTGTGTGCGTGTCTTTATTTAACACTTTATGTACCATTTTAATACGTTTATTACTAAACACCGGGCTTGGTATTATCTATCTATCGATCTAACTATATACAGTATATATATATATATATATATATATATATATACACATATAATCTATCTATAGATTGACTATATATATATATATATATATATATATATATATATATATATATATCGTATATACTCGAGTATAAGCTGAGATTTTCAGCCCATTTTTTTGGGCTGAAAGTCCCCCTCTCGGCTTATACTCGAGTCATATACCCGGGTGTCGGCAGGGGAGGGGGAGCGGGGGCTGTGTAGTTATACTTACCTGCTGCGGCGCGGTCCCTGCAGTCCCTGGCTTCTCCGGCGCTGCAGATTCTTCCTGTACTGAGCGGTCACATGGCACCGCTCATTACAGAAATGAATAGGCGGCTCCACCCCCATAGGGGTGGAGCCGCCTATTCATTGCTGTAAATGATCGGTGCCATGTGACCGCTCAATTACAGGAAGAAGCTGCAGCGCCGGAGAAGCCAGGGACTGCAGGGACCGCGCCGCAGCTGGTAAGGGGAGCGCAGCGCTATAATTACCTGCTCCTCGCTCCGGTGCGGCTCCGTCTGCAGCGTCCTCTAGCAGTGACGCTCAGGTTAGAGGGCGCTGTGACGTAGTCAGTGCGCGCCCTCTGCTGAGCGTCAGTGCTGGAGACGGAGCCGCACGAGGAGCAGGTCATTATTGAAAGCGCTGACGTCCTGAGAAGAGAGGTGAGTATGTGATTTTTTTTTTTTATTGCAGCCGCATTCTATATGGCACAGCATTATAAGGAACACCTATGGGGCCATAATCAAAGGTGCAGAGCATATATGGCACAGCATTATAAGGAGCATTTATGGGGCCATAATCAAAGGTGCAGAGCATATATGGCACAGCATTATAAGGAGCACCTATGGGGCCATAATCAAAGGTGCAGAGCATATATGGCACAGCATTATAAGGAGCATTTATGGGGCCATAATCAAAGGTGCAGAGCATATATGGCACAGCATTATAAGGAGCATTTATGGGGCCATAATCAAAGGTGCAGAGCATATATGGCACAGCATTATAAGGAGCACCTATGGGGCCATAATCAAAGGTGCAGAGCATATATGGCACAGCATTATAAGGGGCATCTATGGGGCCATAATCAAAGGTGCAGAGCATATATGGCACAACATTATAAGGAGCATCTATGGGGCCATAATCAAAGGTGCAGAGCATACATGGCACAGCATTATAAGGGGCATCTATGGGGCCATAATCAAAGGTGCAGAGCATATATGGCACAGCATTATAAGGAGCATTTATGGGGCCATAATCAAAGGTGCAGAGCATTATATATGGCACAGCATTATAAGGGGCATCTATGGGGCCATAATCAACGGTGCAGAGCATATATGGCACAGCTTTATAAGGAGCATCTATGGGGCCATAATCAAAGGTGCAGAGCATATATGGCACAGCATTATAAGGAGCATCTATGGGGCCATAATCAAAGGTGCAGAGCATTATATATGGCACAGCATTATAAGGAGCATCTATGGGGCAATAATGAACGGTGCAGAGCATTCTATATAGCACAGTTGTATATGGAGCATCTATTGGGCAATAATGAACGGTATGGAGCATCTATTTTTATTTTTGAAATTCACCGGTAGCTGCTGCATTTTCCACCGTAGGCTTATACTCGAGTCAATAAGTTTTCTCAGTTTTTTGTGGCAAAATTAGGGGGGTCGGCTTATACTCGGGTCGGCTTATACTCGAGTATATACGGTATATATATTGATCTATCTATCAATCTATTTGTGTGTAAACATTATTCTTCAATGGAGTATGTAAATGAAGAGGATGGACAAGAAATGCATCACAATTCTTTTTTTGTTAAATAATAGATCTTTATTTAGTCTACAAAAATGCATACAAATCCGCATGAAAAAAACACATGAAAATCCGCATCAAATCAGCGCGGATTTTTACATGCGTTTTCTGCCAAGAGATGTAGAATCTGCGCAGAAAATTCCACAAGCAAATCTGCAACATGTGCACATACCCTAAAATTTGTCCAGCGATTTTTTATTTTTACAACACCATTTTTTGGGGGGGACCAGATCACATTTGAAGTCACTTTCAGGGGTCTATATGATAGAAAATACCCAAAAGTGACACCATTCTAAAAACTGCACCCCTGAAGATGCTCAAAACCACATTCAATAAGTTTATTAACCCTTCAGGTGCTTCAAAGAGATTTTTTGGAATGTTAAAAAAAAAAATAACATTTAACTTTTTTCATAAAAAATTTACTTCAGATCCAATTTTTTTTTTTATTTTACCAAGGGTAACAGGAGTTGTTGTTGTATAATTTGTCCTGAGTACGACGATACCCCATATATGCAGGTAAACCACTGTTTGGGCGCATGGCAAAGCTCGGAAGGGAAGGAGCGCCGTTTGACTTTTCAGTGCTAAATTGGCTGGAATTGAGATTGGACGCCATGTCGCGTTTGGAGAGCCCCTGATGTGCCTAAACACTGGACACCCCGCACAAGTGACACCATTTTGGAAAGTAGACCCCCTAAGGAACTTATCTAGATGTGTGGTGAACATTTGAAACCCTCACAGAAGTTTATAACGTACAGCCGTAAAAATAAAACATCATATTTTTTTCCAAAAATGATGTTTTCGGACCCAGTTTTTTAATTTCTCAAGGGTAGCAGGAGAAATTGGACCCCAAAAGTTGTTGTGTAATTTGTCCTATGTATGGTGATACCCCATATGTGGGGGTAAATCACTGTTTGGGCGCACAGCAGCGCTCGAAAGGGAAGGAGTACCATTTGACTTTTTCAACGCTGAATTGGCTGGAATTGAGATCGAAAGCCATGTCGCGCTTGGAGAGCCCCTGATGTGCATAAACAGTGTAAACCCCCCAATTCTAACTCCAACCCGTAACTGTAATCCAAACCCCAACTCCAACTCTAGCCCCAACCCTAACTTTAGCCCTAACCCCAACTTTAGCCCAACTCTAACCCTAATGGGAAAATGGAAATAATACATTTCTTTTCTTTTATTATTTTTCCCTAACTAAGGTTGTGATAAAGGAGAGTTTGATTTACAATTTTTTTATTTTGATCACTGTGATAGGGTCTATCACAGTGATCAAAATGAACCAATAGGAAAAAATCTACTGTTGCAGGTGCATGCTCCTGCTATTTTCTCCTGGAAGAAGCTGGCAGCCCGGGGAACTTCAGGGGAGCCAGCATTGACAACGGAGGTACCGGGGGGGGAGGGGGGGTTGATCAGGGGACCCTACTTCTCTCTCCTCTGATGTGCGGAAATACCGATTTTTTTTTTGCGGTTGCGGTTATACCGTTAAAAAGCGGCACTCTGGTTTAAGTACCCTTAACTGCTGCCATTAAAAGGCGTATCAGTGGATGTTAAGGGGTTAAATGTAACTTATCATTCTCCCCTGCTTGTGCCGATCGCAGAGCAGGGAAGAATGACGAGAGCTGTGTTCAGCACCCGGCGTCGGGGAACAGTGCTTACTGCAACGCTTCTTCCCTGGCGCCCGTCAGTGTGGTACTGATGCCACACGTATGCTGCAAGTATTACACACACAGACACTGACATCTCCGGTACCCAAAATATCAGGACATGTGAAAGAGGCGTTATAGGGAGTTTTTATGTTTGGCAGATGTCACACGCTAAAAGATGCTTTGTATTGCAAAAAATAGTTTTTGCATCACCATATTTTGATATGGTGATGTCTTGTTTTTAGCGGGACGAGCTGACGCTTTTATTGATATAATTTACGGCCACATGACATTTTTTGATCGCTTTCTATTCCGATTTTTGGGAGACAGAACGAGCAAAAAGCAGCAATTCATGAATTTCTTTTGGGAAGGGCATTTACAAGGTTCCACGTGTGGTAAAATTGATAAGGCAGTTTTATTCTTCGGGTCAGTACGATTACAGTGATACTTCATTTATATTGTTAGTTTTATATTTTAGCACTTTTATATAGTAAAAACTATTTTGTCGAAAAAATAATTATTTTTGCATCACTTTATTCTGACAGCTATAACTTTTTATTTTTTCGCTGATGACACTGTACAGTGGCTCATTTTTTGGGGGACAAGATGAGGTTTTTAGCTGTACCATGTTTATTTATATCCGTCTTTTTGGTCGTGTGTTATTCCACTTTTTGTTCGATGGTAAGATGATAAAAAGTGATGAGCGAGTATACTCGTTGCTCGGGTTTTCCCGAACACGCTCGGGTGGTCTCCAAGTATTTGTAAGTGCTCTGAGATTTAGTTTTCATCGCTGCAGCTGAATGATTTACAGCTGCTAGCCAGCTTGAATACATGTGGCGATTCCCTAGCAACCAGGCAACCCCCACATATACTCAGGCTGGCTAGTAGCTGTAAATCATTCAGTTACGGCGATGAAAACTAAATCTCCGAACAGTTACAAATACTCGGAGACCACCCGAGCAACGAGTATACTCGCTCATCACTAATGATAAAGCATTGTTTTTTGCCTTTTTTTCGTGATGTTCACTAAAGGGGTCAACTAGTGGGACAGTGTTATAGGTCGGGTCATTACAAACGCGGCAATACCAAATATGTGTACTTTCATTTTTTAGATTTTTTTACTCAAATATTGATTTAGTGATAGAATAAATATTATTTTATATATATTTTTACAATTATTAATTTTTATTATTTTTACTTCATTCTTACTTTTATGCCTTGTCCCACTATGGGGCACTCATTTCTTGCATGCTGATCGCTTCTATAGCATGCAGATGAAGTAGCATCTGCATGCTACAGAAGCTGTCAGCACTGCACTCTGTGCGCATGACAGGAAGTTTCTCAGCTCTGGTAACCCATGATAACATCGGGTTACCATAGCAGCGATCGGGACACCGTGTTATGCCATGGGGTTTCCGATCCAAAGGCAGAGGAGTTGTCAGCCCTCTGCCTGCTCCCGAAATGCTGCGATCGTGTTCGATCGCAGTATTCCAGGGGTTTAGGTGCTGGGAACAGTACACATGAGAATCAGCTGACACCCAGCCGCACACCCCCCATGTGTGTGGCTGATCACTAATGACGTACTATTCCGTCCATGGGAATGAAGGCCCAGGTCACATGGATGGAATAGTACGTCTGATGGCAGAAAGGGGTTAAATGGAAAATCTGACTTTTTTTTTTGGCGGTCGCCGTTATACCATTAAGAATGGCGATCGCAACAGCAGGGTTGGTAAAAACCGACCCGAATCATGTTCTCTGGGGTCTCAGCTATCCCCGGCAGCCGAGACCCAGGAGAAATTCCGACACTGGGTGGGCACTATAACCTTAAACCTCAGCGCCATTAAAAAGCAGTGCTGTGGTTTAAGTACCCTTAACAGCCGCTGTTAAAAGGAGTATCGGAGGTCGTGAAAGGGTTAAAATAGTATTTGCCTAAATATGAGGACCTTTATACATCATTGTATAAAGAATTATATATACCCTATTTTTCACATTATAAAATGCTCAGGATTATAAGACGCATCCCAAAATTTTGAGGAGAAAAATAGGGACATATTTGTTTTTAATAAAATGGTGATACTTCTTATAATGCATGTGTCTTATTGCTTACCGGGGCTGATGGCTGCGGTGAAGTGGGGTCCCAGGGTCGCTGCTGGAGGCAGGAGTGTGCAGGATGCTGCAGGAAGCAGGCTGGGATGAGGGGGTGTTCTGATGTGCGGCACGCCGCTGCGGGTGTCCGATGCTGCTTTGGGTGTTCAGCACTGCTGCGGGAGTCTTCGAAGCTGCTGTGGGGGTCTCCAGCACTGCTGCAGGGGGGCTCTGCTGACATTTTGTGAAAGGCCAGGGCACCCCCGCAGTTCCATGGCTTCCTGTGCGGTGGACTTCGAGAAAATGGCCGCTGGGGGGCGGCGCATGCACAGATGGAGATCTTAGCACCAAGATCTCGGGAGATCTCCCAAGATCTTAGTGCCAAAATCTCCATTAGCACATGCACTGCACCCCGGCGGCCATTTTCCCGGAGTCCACCGCACAGGAAACCATGGAACTGCGAGGGGCTCTGGCCTTTCACAAAAAGTCGGCAGAGCCCCCGGAAGCACCGGAGACCCCCGCAGCAGCGCCAGACACACCCGCAGCAGCGTCGGGCACCCGTAGCACCGCCGGACACACCCTCATCCCAGCCTACGGTCTGCAGCAACGGTACCAGTAAGGGATATCCGCATTATAAGATGTACCCCAAATTTGGGGGGAAAAAAGTGTGTCTTATAATCCGAAAAATACGGTATATATCGCTACTCTTCTGTATAAAATATGTGATGTTGCTGTAGCCCTAATATTTCCATACATGAGGTCTCTGAATAGATAATCTTACTCTGGCATTACAAATTTAGATAAAGGAGATGGGAAGCAGGAGTCACTTTATTTTAATTGGAATGGATAACACCAGATGATCCAACAAAGAAGGAATGGATCGTACATATAAATAGTAATTTGCAATCTGAACATGTTTATTTTTGTATTATAGAAAAGTTAAAGACTTTGTTCACACATGGAGATTATGGATGGAATGGGACTGATGAATTGCAGATAGTTGAGGTTGGGAGTTAGGAAGAAGAGGGAGAAGGGAATATTGGGTATTTTTGGGTAGGTTTAAGGTGTTGCAATACTCTTGTCCATATAGTGAATATATAAATACTTAACTGTGAAATATTGAAAGGAATATTGCATTTAATTTGATTTTTTGATAACAGATGTATATTAACTTACTTTTCTCATTTACATATTTGTTGTTACTTTGACTCTCTGTCATGTGTTCTGTTGTACAGTTTGACAAAAATATATGGTTTATACCTGTGGAAGTCTTGCTTTGCGGTCATCAAAATATGAATTTCAAGTAAAACATTTCCAACATTCTAAGTATGATAATGGCTTCTCCCTTTGTGAGATATTTGATGTTTAGTAAGATGAGTTTTCTTGGAAAAATATTTCTCACATTCTGAACATGAATATGGCTTCTCACCTGTGTGAGTTCTTAGATGTATAACAAGACTTGATTTATATGCAAAACATTTTCCACATTCTAAACATGAAAAAGGCTTCTCCCCTGTGTGAGTTCTCTGATGTTTAAAAATATCTGATTTATATAAAAAACATTTCCCACATTCTGAACATGAAAATGGCTTCTCTCCTGTGTGAATCCTCTGATGATTAACAAGATCTGATTTATATCCATAACATTTACCACATTCTGAACATGAATATGGCTTCACTCCTGTGTGAATTTTCTCATGTTTAACAAGACTTGATTTATATGCAAAACATTTACCACATTCTGAACATGAAAATGGCTCATTCCCTGTGTGAATTCTCTGATGTCTAATAAGAGTTGATTTCTGGCTAAAATATTTCCCACAATCTGAACATGAAAATGGCTTCTTCCCAGAGTGAATTTTCTGATGTCTAATAAGAGTTGATTTCCGGTTAAAATATTTCCCACATTCTGTACATGAAAATGGCTTCTCCCCTGTGTGAGTTCTGTGATGTGCAACTAGTTTTGACTTAATTTCACAACATTTCCCACATTCTGAGAATGAATATGGCTTCTCCGTTGCGTGAATACTTTTTTGTTTAACAAACTCTAATTTTGGGTTAAAATATTTCTCACACACTGAAGAAGAAAAACTTTTCTCCACTATGTGAATTTTTGGATGTGTAACAAGAGATGTTTTGAGGGTAAAACTTTTTTCACATTCTACACTTGAAAACGTCTTGTCTGTTCGAAGAGCAGTTAGATTTTTAACGTCTCTTTTGTGACTTTCATTTTTTTCTATAGTCTGTGATGTATCAGAAGATAGGACCTGTTTAAAAGTATCGGATGATAGATTTTTGCTGTGAATAGATGACTGGATTTCTGGAATAGTGGCATAAATATCAGTTATATCTTGAGTGATATCAAGGTCGTCTGATTTAAAAATTGAAGATGTCTCTTGTCCCTCTGATATCTTGGTGCAGTCACCTGCCAAGAATAAAGATTATTTTTGCATAAACTGAATTAGTTTTAGAAAATTTCTAAAATACCCAAATTGAAAGTTATGTATCAAAATTAAATTATTTACCCTGCTGTATGCCCAAATACTGTTACTATCCACATTTATAGCATTGCTGTAGCAAGAAGAAGCCACTTAAAAATGTATGGTGGTCATTTCTCCTGAAGCACAAGCTGGGCTCCACTTATTGAAAACTAAAATGGCATATATGAAATTTTCACTCTCCAGCAACCACTGCGTGCTAGTTTCCAGAGATTACCCGTGGAGTCAAAATAGTCACTACTCCTAAAGATGAATTACGTGATGGTATACAGTCACTTTATGTGGATTGCCACCATTCTTTTTACTGTAGTTCTGGCTGTAACAAAATGTCAGCCTGCTTTTTGGACCATACTGTGATCATGCTGACATACTTAGCATTTCATGTCCTCCATCTGGAGGGGGCATGTGTGTCTTTGTTTCTCTCTGCAGGGGGCCTCAATCATATACAACTTTTCAGACTGACTAGAGACTGGACTTCTGGGACCTTCTTTCCCTCTTGGAATTAAATGTAGCAGATGGTTAAGAGGCTGCTTTTGAGCACCTCTGTGCAACCAGGGGGCTGATCTGAAGAAATAAAGAACAATAAGCCACATGTTTGGTTTTCCCACATACGCACTCCAATGGATGTTGTGCAGTACTTAGAGCTAACCAGGAGATGTCACTTCCTTTTTCCTGTATTCAAATGCACTAGCATCTTTTAGAAACAAATACATTTTAACACTGTAGTGCTGGGACAGAAGCAGCGCAGCGCTCATCAGCCCCCCCAACGTGCATTGGCGTCATGAGGTCAGCATGATACTGACCTCATCACACTGCTGCTGGAGCCAGGCCGCAGAGGTAGCGAAGACGCAGCGGGCATTGGTAAGCTCTATAGGAAGACCCAAAGATCAAATAAGTTTTTTGTTTGATGTTACTTTCTAGGGGACATTATGGATCAATTGGGGACATTATGGGGCAATTAAAGGGGGTGAAAGGGGACTTTACACTGTGTTCCAAATTATTATGCACAAAGAGTTTAGGAGTGATAAGGTTAGAATTTTTTTGTCATTTAAACTCATTGATGGTGATGCGTGTCAGGGCTCTTTATATCACTGAAAGCAATTGCTGATACCTGTGCAAATTAGTTTGGCAGGTGTGTCCAAATAAAGGCAAGACTACTTAAGAAGGCTGTTCCACATTATTAAGCAGCCTACATTTTTGGCCAAAATGGGAAAGAAAAAGGATGTGTCGGCTGCTAAGAAGCAACAAATTATGGAGTATTTAGGTCAAGGCATGACTACAATCAACATTGCCAAGACACTTCATCGTGATCATCGCACAATCAAGAAGTATGTAGGTGATTAGCAGCACACACGTGTGCGTGTTGATAAGGAAAAATTGAGGACTCTTTCGAACAGGCAATTGCGTAAGGTTAAAAGAGGAGCTGCAAAAATGCCTTGTCATAGCAGCAGACAAGTTTTTGAAGCTGCTGGTGCCTCCAACGTCCCCAGAACAAGATGCAGGGACCTTCAGAGGTTTGCAGCTGTGCGTAATCCATCCTGTCGACCACCTCTATCCACTGCACACAAGCAGAAACAGCTCCAGTGGGCCAAACGATACATGAAGACTGACTCCCAAACTGTTTTGTTCACCGATGAGTGCCGTGCAACGCTTGATGGTCCAGATGGATGGCGTGGAGGATGGCTGGTTGATGGACACCCCATGAAAACACAGCTAAGGCGCCAACAAAGAGGAGGTGGAGTAATGTTTTGGGCTGGAATCATGGGGAGAGAGATTGTCAGCCCTTTTATGATCCCTGAAGGGGTAAAGATGAACTCCATAATCTATGTGGAGTTTCTAAAACAACACTTCCTGCCATGGTTCAAGAGGAAGGACCGTGCTTACCGCAGCAAGATCATAATGCACTGTCTCATGCTGCATAAGACACATTTGCATCTCTGGCTGCTATGGGCATAAAAGAGGACAAACTTATGGTGTGGCCACCATCTTCCCCTGACCTTCACCCCATTGAGAACCTCTGGAGCATCATCAAAAGGAGTGTCTATGATGGCGGGACATCTAAGCAACAGCTCTGGGAGGGTATTCTGTCCACATGCAAAACAATTGAAGCAGAAACCATCCACAAACTGACAAATTCAATGGACGAGAGAGTTCAGAAGCTTCTTTCGAACAAGGGGTCCTATGTGCAAATGTAACATCACCTAGAATAAAGTTTTCACTTGAAAACTGTTTGATTTAATTTTGTAATAAGCTGATAATGCTTATAACTTCACAAATGACCATTTTTTAGTTCAAAATTAAATACAAAAGGTTGAAAATTCTGCTGTGCATAATAATTTGGAGCATGCATTTTGAGTGTTTATTTTTTTAAAAAAGATACTTTTTTCATAGGCAGTTTGTTCCAAAACATTGCAATTATACTAGAATAGTAGATGACTGGAAAATAAAAATGACTGCAATTCAGATAGGTAATTTAGAGAAAATATGAGGAAATATTATTTGCATAATAATTTGGAACACAGTGTATGCAGAGAGACAGAGTGTGGGGAGATGTTATTAAAAAGTGCAGTTAGTAGGAAACATTATGGAGAGCAGCAGTGTGAAGGAACATTAAGAAGAGGAATGGTGTGGAGGGGATAATATACACTGCTCAAAAAAATAAAAGGAACACTAAAATCCCACATCCTAGATATCATTGAATGAAATATTCCACTTGTAAATCTTTATTCATTACATAGTGGAATGTGTTGAGAATAATAAAACCTAAAAATGATCAACGTAAATCACAACTAATATCCCACGGAGTTGGAATGATACTCAAAACCAACTTCAACCAACTTCAGTGGAAATGCCTCGAGACAAGGAAATGATGCTCAGTAGTGTGTGTGGCCTCCACGTGGCTGTATGACCTCCCTACAACGCCTGGGCATGCTCCTGATGAGGTGGCGGATGGTCTCCTGAGGGATCTCCTTCCAGACCTGGACTAAAGCATCCGCCAACTCCTGGACAATCTGTGGCGCAACCTGACATTGGTGGATGGTGCGAGACATGATGCCCCAGATGTGTTTAGTCGGATTCAGGTCTGGGGAACGGGCAGGCCAGTCCGACTCCATGAGGATGGTCTGAGTGCCCGACGTCCACAGATGGGGGTTTTGCTCACAGCCCAACACCGTGCAGGATGCTTGGCATTTGCCACAGAACACCAGGATTGGCAAATTCGCCACTGGAGCCCTGTGCTTTTCACAGATGAAAGCAGGTTCACACTGTTTTCAACAGCAGAAAAAAAAAGGCAGCAACCCTTACCTGCCCAGATCTTAGAACAAATGCACTGCAGAGTGCAGCCAGCCCATAAAGCAAGATGTTAGAAACACAGGTGCAAAATACCAGATCAACAGCCACTCTCCACATACCCACTCCTGGAGGGGGTGACTGCCCAGTATACAATTGCACAATAAAGGCCCACATAGGGCGTTGTTCACACAATGGTACTGCATAGTGGTTCACAGTCTATTAGTCACGCCCCTACTTTTCGATTAGGCGGGCTGGCCAGTACACTCTCAATGCATCCCAGTGCGAACACCCCTCATGTGAGACCGAACGTGTTTGGGCTTGGCTGCACCCCGAAAAATATAGTGCAAAAAATATTCAAAAATAGTGAGGTATTGGTTGATATTTTGTTTTGCTAACATCTTGCTTTATGGGCTGGCTGCACCCTGCAGTGCATTTGTTCTAAGATCTGGGCAGGTAAGTGTTGCTGCCTTTTTTTTTTCTGCTGTTGAAAATTGAATTTTTGTAGACCTTGAGTCTCTAGTGGCTTTGCTATTTAGTTTAGTGTAGGACTCGTAAGCGTGGGGACCCTTGGCGTGGGTTACGAGCTTGCGTATTTTGGCCAAAATATCAACCAATACCTCACTATTTTTGAATATTTTTTGCACTATATTTTTCGGGGTGCAGCCAAGCCCAAACACGTTCAGTCTTGCATGAGGGGTGTTCGCACTGGGATGCATTGAGAGTGTACTGGCCAGCCCGCCTAATCGAAAAGTAGGGGCGTGACTAATAGGCTGTGAACCAGACACTATGCAGTACCATTGTGTGAACAACGCCCTATGTGGGCCTTTATTGTGCAATTGTATACTGGGCAGTCACCCCCTCCAGGAGTGGGTATGTGGAGAATGGCTGGTGATCTGGTATTTTGCACCTGTGTTGCTAACATCTTGCATTATGGGCTGGCTGCACCCTGCAGTGCATTTGTTCTAAGATCTGGGCAGGTAAGTGTTGCTGCCTTTTTTTTTTCTGCTGTTGAAAACAGTGTGAACCTGCTTTCATCTGTGAAAAGCACAGGGCTCCAGTGGCGAATTTGCCAATCCTGGTGTTCTGTGGCAAATGCCAAGCATCCTGCACGGTGTTGGGCTGTGAGCAAAACCCCCATCTGTGGACGTCGGGCACTCAGACCATCCTCATGGAGTCGGTTTCTAACTGTTTGTACAGAGACATGCACATTTGTGGCCTGCTGGAGGTCATTTTGCAGGGCTCTGGCAGTGCTCCTCCTGGTCCTCCTTGCACCAAGGCTGGGGTAGCGGTCCTGCTGCTGGGTTGTTGCCCTCCTACGGCCCCCTACACGTCTCCTAGCGTACTGGCCTGTCTCCTGGTAGCGCCTCCAGCCTCTGGACACTACGCTGACAGACACAGAAAACCATCTTGCCACATCTCGCATTGATGTGCCATCCTGGATGAGCTGCACTACCTGAGCCACTTGTGTGGGTTGTAGAGTCAGTCTCATGCTACCACGAGTTTGAAAGCACAACCAACATTCAACAGTGACCAAAACATCAGCAAGAAAGCATTGGTACTGAGATGTGGTCTGTGGTCCCCACCTGCGGAACCACTCCTTTAGTGAGTGTGTCTTGATAATTGCCAATAATTTCCATCTGTTCTGTATTCCATTTGCACAACAGCATGTGGAATTGATTGTCAATCAGTGTAGCTTTCTAAGTGGACAGTTTGATTTCACAGAAGTTTGATTTACTTGGAGTTATATTCTGTTGTTTAAGTGTTCCCTTTATTTTTTTGAGCAGTGTATAAAGGGGCAGTATGGGAGGATACATTACTGAGAGTCGCAGTGTGTGGGGGACATTATGAAATGAGGTACAGTGTGGGGGTGGGGTATATTATATTATTGAGAAGTGTGGGGGATTATGGAGAGGGGCGGTGTGGGGGGACAGTATGGAGAGAGGCAGTGAAGGGGGATATTTTGTGCAGGAAGCACAGTGAAAGAGCAATTATATACTCAGGGGCACAGCATGGGAGATATTTATGTAACAGAATAATGATTCCTTTATTCTAAGGGCACTGTGTTGAGAAGTGGTGCTGCAGACGAAGAAGATGGAAATCTGTAGAGCCAAGCTCTGGGCATGAAATCTCATCATGGTGTCTGTACTACATGGAGACACAAGGGATGGGAATGACTTGAATCAGAGAAGATGTCACCTATATGTTACCTGAATGTAAATGTTTACTTCTGATCCTGCCAGCATCTCATTAGCACCGTGGCTCCTGTCTGATATGCAGTCTGATGATGGCTGGTAACAACAACTCCCAGCATGTCCTTACCATAGTTAAGAATACACTGGGAATTGTAGGTTCAAGCAATACAATTACAATTGACCGGTGTACTAAGCTTGGTGCTGCATACATGTATGGATGGTGGCTCTGGCAGTGCATTCATGTACTGACGGTGGTTCTGGCACTGCATTCATGTACAGATGTTGGCTCTGGTGTCACATACATATGATGATAATGGTTCTGATCTTGGAAACATGTAACAATCCATAATGTGCTTCATGATTTTGATAAAACTTAAAAATTCTCAAAACTTAGAGACATGAGATTATGAGGAGGATTAGGCAAGTTATCTTGTGTCATACTGATTTTGTTTTTAGCAGAACTTGGTTATGGTGATATTTAATGTTCTGATGGTTGTTCTACTGATATATTCATAGTACCCCTTTAACTTTTTTTGGTGGCCCTTGGAATTGGTTCAGTACGGCAATGTGGCCCTTGGAGCAACACATGTTGTGCACCCCTGAATTAGAGTATGGGACATTGTAGTACTTGGCAATCTAACCTATCATAGGGGACAATATTTTCTCTTTGATGAGCTTCTTTAAGAAATATTAGACATTTAGAGACAGCTTTTCAACATTAGTACTCCCCATTTTAGGAGAGATTGTGGAGTAATTTTCATTCCTTAGGATTGAAAACATCATGAAATTCATGAGATGGAGTCATTAGAGCAATCAACCGCACACAGCTTAGAGATATATCATGACATAGGTATAATATGTGTTTTACTGTAGTTTATCGTGAACGTCTTTGAAGTTAGACAGGTCCTTTCTCACAGAAACTGAAAAGTCAAGATAACGTGGAAACTCTGCTGTTACTGTACAAAAATTCACATTTGCTCAAGATTAAAAATTATTACATTTAATTTACTCTTCTAATAAGGGGGATATTTTATGTTCTGGCCTTGCAGATTCAACATTTGATGGCTCCTGTACAATTTCTTATACAAAAGCTCAAACTAATAGACAAATTGCCTTTTCAAAGAGGAAAAAAGCTTGAACTCTATAGCGCCACCTGTGGGGAACAGCGATTCTATAAGTCACTATTGACCCTTTAACAAATCTTGCAATATGACTTGGGATAAAAGCCAAATTAGAATCTCAATTTAGCGCTATAGAGTTCAAGTCTTCTTCCTCTCTGAAGAGGCAATTTGCATATTAAATTTCCCACAGGAGCATTGGGTGGCGAATAAGTCGCCTGACATTGACATGTCAGAGCCGGTATGTGACTCTCCACAAGGACAAATATTACCCCTTAGACCTCAAACTAATAGGGACAGTTTTGTGTGGAGAATAGAGTGGTATAGTGGCAAAATGGTGACCTTTAATTGTGACATTAAAGGTAGGATATAAAGGGAGGATATTAGCGAAGGGAATGAGGATGTCGAGTCCATATGGGTTGAAATTCATGGAGGGAAAAATGGTAACAAAATTCTCATTGGGGTCTGTTACAAACCCCCAAATATAACAGAAAGCATGGAAAGTCTACTTCTAAAGCAGATAGATGAAGCTGCAACCCATAATGAGGTCCTGGTTATGGGGGACTTTAACTACCCGGATATTAACTGGGAAACAGAAACCTGTGAAACCCATAAAGGCAACAGGTTTCTGCTAATAACCAAGAAAAATTATCTTTCACAATTGGTGCAGAATCCAACCAGAGGAGCAGCACTTTTAGACCTAATACTATCTAATAGACCTGACAGAATAACAAATCTGCAGGTGGTCGGGCATTTAGGAAATAGCGACCACAATATTGTGCAGTTTCACCTGTCTTTCACTAGGGGGACTTGTCAGGGAGTCACAAAAACATTGAACTTTAGGAAGGCAAAGTTTGAACAGCTTAGAGATGCCCTTAATCTGGTAGACTGGGACAATATCCTCAGAAATAAGAATACAGATAATAAATGGGAAATGTTTAAGAACATCCTAAATAGGCAGTGTAAGCGGTTTATACCTTGTGGGAATAAAAGGACTAGAAATAGGAAAAACCCAATGTGGCTAAACAAAGAAGTAAGACAGGCAATTAACAGTAAAAAGAAAGCATTTGCACTACTAAAGCAGGATGGCACCATTGAAGCTCTAAAAAACTATAGGGAGAAAAATACTTTATCTAAAAAACTAATTAAAGCTGCCAAAAAGGAAACAGAGAAGCACATTGCTAAGGAGAGTAAAACTAATCCCAAACTGTTCTTCAACTATATCAATAGTAAAAGAATAAAAACTGAAAATGTAGGCCCCTTAAAAAATAGTGAGGAAAGAATGGTTGTAGATGACGAGGAAAAAGCTAACATATTAAACACCTTCTTCTCCACGGTATTCACGGTGGAAAATGAAATGCTAGGTGAAATCCCAAGAAACAATGAAAACCCTATATTAAGGGTCACCAATCTAACCCAAGAAGAGGTGCGAAACCGGCTAAATAAGATTAAAATAGATAAATCTCCGGGTCCGGATGGCATACACCCACGAGTACTAAGAGAACTAAGTAATGTAATAGATAAACCATTATTTCTTATTTTTAGTGACTCTATAGCGACAGGGTCTGTTCCGCAGGACTGGCGCATAGCAAATGTGGTGCCAATATTCAAAAAGGGCTCTAAAAGTGAACCTGGAAATTATAGGCCAGTAAGTCTAACCTCTATTGTTGGTAAAATATTTGAAGGGTTTCTGAGGGATGTTATTCTGGATTATCTCAATGAGAATAACTGTTTAACTCCATATCAGCATGGGTTTATGAGAAATCGCTCCTGTCAAACCAATCTAATCAGTTTTTATGAAGAGGTAAGCTATAGGCTGGACCACGGTGAGTCATTGGACGTGGTATATCTCGATTTTTCCAAAGCGTTTGATACCGTGCCGCACAAGAGGTTGGTACACAAAATGAGAATGCTTGGTCTGGGGGAAAATGTGTGTAAATGGGTTAGTAACTGGCTTAGTGATAGAAAGCAGAGGGTGGTTATAAATGGTATAGTCTCTAACTGGGTCGCTGTGACCAGTGGGCTACCGCAGGGGTCAGTATTGGGACCTGTTCTCTTCAACATATTCATTAATGATCTGGTAGAAGGTTTACACAGTAAAATATCGATATTTGCAGATGATACAAAACTATGTAAAGCAGTTAATACAAGAGAAGATAGTATTCTGCTACAGATGGATCTGGATAAGTTGGAAACTTGGGCTGAAAGGTGGCAGATGAGGTTTAACAATGATAAATGTAAGGTTATACACATGGGAAGAGGGAATCAATATCACCATTACACACTGAACGGGAAACCACTGGGTAAATCTGACAGGGAGAAGGACTTGGGGATCCTAGTTAATGATAAACTTACCTGGAGCAGCCAGTGCCAGGCAGCAGCTGCCAAGGCAAACAGGATCATGGGGTGCATTAAAAGAGGTCTGGATACACATGATGAGAGCATTATACTGCCTCTGTACAAATCCCTAGTTAGACCGCACATGGAGTACTGTGTCCAGTTTTGGGCACCGGTGCTCAGGAAGGATATAATGGAACTAGAGAGAGTACAAAGGAGGGCAACAAAATTAATAAAGGGGATGGGAGAACTACAATACCCAGATAGATTAGCGAAATTAGGATTATTTAGTCTAGAAAAAAGACGACTGAGGGGCGATCTAATAACCATGTATAAGTATATAAGGGGACAATACAAATATCTAGCTGAGGATCTGTTTATACCAAGGAAGGTGACGGGCACAAGGGGGCATTCTTTGCGTCTGGAGGAGAGAAGGTTTTTCCACCAACATAGAAGAGGATTCTTTACTGTTAGGGCAGTGAGAATCTGGAATTGCTTGCCTGAGGAGGTGGTGATGGCGAACTCAGTCGAGGGGTTCAAGAGAGGCCTGGATGTCTTCCTGGAGCAGAACAATATTGTATCATACAATTATTAGGTTCTGTAGAAGGACGTAGATCTGGGTATTTATTATGATGGAATATAGGCTGAACTGGATGGACAAATGTCTTTTTTCGGCCTTACTAACTATGTTACTATGTTACTATGTTACATGGTCCAACTACACAACCAATAAAGTAATGACAGCCGGTGACTGAAGAGAATCTGTGACTTCTCTACATTTAGTGGTTACTACTCACCTGGGAAGTCATATGTAGGAATCTCCTCTTTACACAGCTCATCACCCATCAAATAGGTCTCTGTAGTATTAATATGGGTCAGATCTTTACCCTGAAACAAATAATGTAAAAGTCACAGACAGGATGGAGAAGTCCCTTCTATGATCAGCTCTAATCCTGCCATCTCCACCGTTCTCATTACACAAGTATTAAACATATAATGCTGGTGGCTAAAACAAGACTGAGCACAAGACCTTCACAGCCGTCTACACATCATAGGGGAGATCTCATGACACCTTCTCTCCACCTACCTGATGATCCTGAGGAACATTGGGAATTTCTTGATTACAGTCCTGTGGAAGAAGAGGATGGGGACATCTCTCTGGTGTTGTCCTCTTACTGGATAGGACTAGAGGAAACACATACAGGGACTGAATTCATTCATTACATACAGATAATTATAGACCATGTGTATTTAGTCCTGTCTGTTACCTGGTGATGTGAGGGACTGGGGAACCTCCATCATGACGTCCTTGTATAAATCTTTGTGTTCTTCTAAATACTCCCACTCCTCCATGGAGAAATAGACGGCGACATCCTGACACCTTATCGAAAACTGACACAGATTACAATACTGTCATTCCCCCGATCCCTTCATAGCGTTACTGTATAAAATCCCAGCATTCCCAGAAGTGTCACCTCTCCAGTCAGCAGCTCAATCATCTTGTAGGCAAGTTCTAGGATCTTCTGGTCATTGATGTCGTCATGTATCAGGAGGTGATGTGGAGGCCCCATGATTGGGCTGTGGGTTCTTCTCGATCCCTCAGCCACAGGGTCCTGACATCGCTCACTAGAGGTCTTCTTCACCAATGTGTAATCCTGGTTATGGAGAGACTCATTAAGAAATCTCACTACAGACATTTCCAGAGTCCTCACCTCAACAGTTCTTTCCATCTATTATTCCCATAGATAAGAATGATGTAATGTGACGTCATCAGAATCTCTCACCTCTCCAGTAAGCCGGAAGAGGATCTCTAGGGTGAGGTGTAATATCCTCTCAGACATCTTATCCTTGTGCATATCCATCCTTGACGAGCCAATCAGGAAAATTCTCTTATATAGAAGATTTCCACTGAGAAGATCCACTATTGGAGGGACCTATATGGGAAGAACGTGACAATGTAACATCATAAAGATCTCATGTAATAACACAATTACACCTCTCGTGTCTCCCCTTTTTCCTCATAGACTGTAAGCTTGCGAGCAGGGCCCTCACGACTCTTGGTATCTGTTTTGAACTGTGATTTTTGTTATGCTGTAATGTCTATTGTCTGTACAAATCCCCTCTATAATTTGTAAAGCGCTGCGGAATATGTTGGCGCTATATAAAATTATTATTATTATTATTACAGGAGATAATGGGAACATATCAGGAGCTAGAGCAGGAATTTAGTGATGAGTGATCACTAAAATGCTCAGATGCTCGTTGCTCGAACTAAGCAATTCCTAATGCTCAGATGCTTGTTTCGAGTATACGAAGATATAATCTATATATATAATTGTCTAAGGGTTTTTCCGTCTGTCTGTCTTTCTGTCTGTCTGTCCTGGAAATCCCGCATCTCTGATTGGTCGAGGCCACCAGGCCTCGACCAATCAGCGACGGGCACAGTATCGACGTAGAAATCCCGCGCCTCTGATTGGTCGAGGCCGCCAGCGGGCACAGCGACGATGATGTCATAAAGGACGTAGAAATCCCACGTTTCTGATTCAGCGACGGGCACAGTATCGACGTAGATGTCATAATGGTTGCCATGGCGACGATGATGTCATAAAGGTTGCCTCGACCAATCAGCGACGGGCACAATCTGCCGCGAATTCTGGAATCATCATTGTCCATATACTACGGGGACATGCATATTCTAGAATACCCGATGCGTTAGAATTGAGCCACAATCTAGTATATAATAAGAGGCAATGGGAAATCCAAGCATTTTTCCGGCAGACCCTACAAGGAGGCCTGGAGGGCAGTGAAAATATTGAAATGGATGAACGGAAGGAGAACAGCATCTGGAAGACCCCTGGAAGCATCTCTGTCTTCCAGATTGCTGCTGAGAACAATGGTGTCACACTTTGACTCCGCTTTAAGTACGGACAATATAACATTCAAAATCAATGAGAAATTGGAGTGTGCAGGAAAATAAATGTTCAGAAACATTATTTCCTGTATAATGACTTTTATATAAGGCAAAAATGTAAAAAGGATTTTTTTAAAAAACAACAAGTTACCCGTATATACTCGAGTATAAGCCGACCCGAGTATAAGCCGTCCCCCCTAATTTTGCCACAAAAAAACTGGGAAAACTTACTGACTCAAGTATAAGCCTAGGGTGGGAAATGCAGCAGCTACTGGTAAATTTCAAAAATAAAAATAGATACCAATAAAAGTTAAATTAATTGAGACATCAGTAGGTTAAGTGTTTTTGAATATCCATATTACATAGTAACATAGTAACATAGTTAGTAAGGCCGAAAAAAGACATTTGTCCATCCAGTTCAGCCTATATTCCATCATAATAAATCCCCAGATCTACGTCCTTCTACAGAACCTAATTGTATGATACAATATTGTTCTGCTCCAGGAAGACATCCAGGCCTCTCTTGAATCAGGAGCCCCATATAATGTTCCATACAGTTTATGATGGGCTCCATAAGATGCTCCATATTAAAATATGCCCCATATAATGCTGCACAAATGTTGATTATGACCCCATAAGATGCTCCATACAGACATTTGCCCCGTATAATGCTCCACAAATGTGGATTATGGCCCCATAAGATGCTCCGTACAGATATTTGCCCCATATAATGCTGCACATGGCCCCATAAGATGCTCCATACATATATTTGCCCCATATAATGCTGCACATGGCCACATAAGATGCCCCATAGATATTTGCCCCATATAATGCTGCACATGGCCCCATACAGATATTTGCCCCATATAATGCTGCACATGGCCCCAAAAGATGCTCCATACAGATAATTGCCCCATATAATGCTGCACATGGCCCCATAAGATGCTCCATACAGATATTTGCCCCATAGAATGCTGCACATGACCCCATAAGATGCTCCATACAGACATTTGCCCCGTATAATGCTCCACAAATGTTGATTATGACCCCATAAGATGCTCCATACAGATATTTGCCCCCATATAATGCGGCACATGGCCCCATACAGATGCCCCATACAGATATTTGCCTCCATATCATGCTGCACATGGCCACATAAGATGCCCCATACAGATATTTGTCCCCATATCATGCTGCACATTGCCGGATAAGATGCCCCATACAGATATTTGCCCCCATATAATGCTGCACATGGCCACATAAGATGCTCCATATGCTGTTGCTGCGATTAA
The DNA here is from genome assembly GCF_032444005.1 of Ranitomeya imitator. NCBI lineage: Eukaryota > Metazoa > Chordata > Amphibia > Anura > Dendrobatidae > Ranitomeya > Ranitomeya imitator. Next base: position 374,427,519 of record NC_091283.1, read on the forward strand.
AAAAATAAAAAAAATTATATACTCACCTCTGAGGCCCCCGGCACTTGCTATACTCACCTTTCCCATTCCACCGCTGACCGCCGCTGTGCCTTCCCATCCTCTACGCTGATGTTCAGGAAGAGGGCGGGGCGCACTAATCAAGTCACCACACACTCTGACCTGAGCGTCACTGCGGAAGACACAGCGGCGCCGACGGTGGAACGAGGAGCAGGTGAGTATCGCCCACTGCCCCCCGTCATATTTACCTGCTCCTGGCGCCGTCGCTGCACGTCTGTTCCCCGGCACTGCATTTTATTCCTGTAGTGAGAGGTCACCGTTACCGCTCATTACAGTAATGAATATGCGGCTCCACCTCTATGGGAGGTGGAGCCGCATATTCATTACTGTAATGAGCGGTACCATGTGACCGCTCACTACAGGAAGAAGCTGCAGCGCTGGAAGAAGCAGGGACGTGCAGGGACCGCGCCAGGAGTAGGTGAGTATATGTAGACAGCTCCCGCTCCCCCTCCCCTGCCGACCCTGGGTATGACTTGAGTATAAGCCGAGGGGGGGACTTTCAGCCCAAAAACGTGGGCTGAAAATCTCGGCTTATACTCAAGTATATACGGTAAGTAAATCAAAATTGATTTTTTTTTCTAAAACAATTGGAACTTTGGGGAGGGATTGGGGAGGGTTAGGGTTCTGGGGACAGGTTATTGCTACATGGTAAGCTTAACTATATTGTTTATATGCCATGTTATCTTTAAATTAATAAAAAGAATAAAAAAAAAAAACAATTGGAACTCATAAAGGCTCTGCATACAGTGAAAAGCTAGGTAAAATTATAAGCAGGCTCATCCAAAGACCCTTGATGGCAACAACTTGAGAGCCTCATTAAAATATTGTGAAAGTGTAGTTGAAGTACCTCTACACTCAAAGGCTTTTCACAAACTGCAAAGCCAGGAAAAAAATGTAAGTAGGGTCATCCAGTCATCAATAGACCCTATCCACAATACTGTATGGATGAGTAATTGAATCTAGAAACATTATTCAACACTTTTTGAAGTGCTTTACACCAGGGGTCCCCAACTCCAGTCCTCAAGGCCCACCAACAGGTCATGTTTTCAGGATTTCCTTTGCATTGCACAGGTGATGCAATTATTACCTGGGCAAGACTAAGGAAATCCTGAAAACATGACATGTTGGTGGGCCTTGAGGACTGGAGTTGGGGACCCCTGCTTTACACCACCAAAATGTACCACAAAGCACGTAATATTCTATGGATGAAAATTTAGTCAATTTTTTCACAACCCCCTCCCCCCCCAAAAAAAAAAAATTGGTCAAGTGCATCAGATATATATTTATCAACGTACTGCAAACCCTAAGCCCTGACTAGAGACTGTATTTTGCCACTCTCCTTTCTCCTGCAACTGTCCCTCCCCGGGCTAAATGCGGAATGTAACTGACACAAACATAGATTTAGCTCTTACAAGGACTGTTAGGCCTCTATCACACTTCCGTCGTTTGGCATCCATCACAATCTGTCGTTTTGGGCAAAAAAACGGATCCTGCAAATGTGCTCGTAGGATGCGTTTTTTGCCCATAGACTTGTATTAGCGACGGATGCGCGCACGTCGCATCCGTCGTGCGACGGATCCGTCGTGTTTTGGCGGACCGTCGTCACAAAAAAAGTTCAAGTGAACGTTTTTTGTCCGTCGCATCGGCCATTTTCGACCAAGCATGCACGGCGAAACTCCGCCCCCTCCTCCCCGAACTGCAGAATGGGCAGCGGATGCATCAAAAAACTGCATCCGCTGCCCACGTCGTGCAAAACTTTCACAACGTCCGTCGGTACGTCGGCCCAACGCATTGTGACGGACCCGTACCGACGGAAGTGTGAAAGAGGCCTAAGTAAGATGGTTCAGAATCGGCACCAGTATCAATGCTAGAGGACTCAGGCTCTTTCAACTTTGCACACACAGCCCTGGGCAAGCACTTTCTCCCTCCAATAAGAACTGTCCCTGAGCTGTGCCATGTCGTCAGTGTGCCAAGAGTGGCAGTGCCTGTCCTTTTATAACCCCTGAAAATGTCATACAGCCAGCCAATCACAGTACTGCCACTACCAAGATGTCTACAGCATTACAATGACTCGCAGGCAAGCCTCACATGATTTTTGGCTGTGTAACAGGCGTCAAACATGCGGGGCAGGGATTCGAGTTTCAAATTCAAGCATCGGATAATGCTCGCCGAGTGCTGAGCGTATCCGAGCACTCAAATAATCGAGAGACATCCGAGTATCACCGAGCACATTCGCTCACCCCTACTGAAATTTCGTAAACATCAGCCACTCTCTGCATTCATAACTTGGATGTATTTGTAAAGGGGACAAAGTCATCTCATACTGTATGGAGGGATGGCGGCACTGTGGGGACATTATACTGTGTGGGGATGGCGGCACTGTGGGGACATTATACAGTGTGTGTGTGTGGGGATGGCGGCACTGTGGGGACAGTATACTGTGTGGGGGGATGGCGGCACTGTGGGGACATTATACTGTGTGTGTGGGGATGGCGGTACTGTGGGGACATTATACTGTGTGAGGGGGATGGCGACATTGTGGGAACATTATACTGTGTATGGGGGGGATGGCAGCACTGTGGGAACATTATACTGTGTGTGGGGATGGAGGCACTGTGGGGACATTATACTGTGTGTGGGGGATGGCAGGACACTGTGGAGACATTATACTGTGTGGGGAGATGGTGGCACTGTGGAGACATTATACTGTGTGGGGGGGGATGGGAGCACTGTAGGGACATTATACTGTGTGTGGGGGGACGGCGGCACTGTGGGGATATTATACTGTGTGTGGGGGCATGGGAGCACTGTAGGGACATTATACTGTGTGTGGGGGGACGGCGGCACTGTGGGGACATTATACTGTGTGTGGGGGATGGCAGCACTGTAGGGACATTATACTGTGTGTGGGGGGATGGGAGCACTGTAGGGACATTATACTGTGTGTGGGGGGATGGCAGCACTGTGTGGACATTATACTGTGTGTGGGGGGATGGCGGCACTGTGGTGACATTATACAGTGTGTGGGGGGATGGCGGCACTGTGGGGACATTATACTGTGTGTGGGGGGATGGCGGCACTGTGGAGACATTATACTGTGTGTGGGGGGATGGCGGCACTGTGGAGACTTTATACTGTGTGTGGGGGGATGGCGGCACTGTGGGGACATTATACTGTTTGGGGGGATGGCGGTACTGTGGAAACATACTGTGTGTTGGAGGAGATGGCGGCACTGTGGGGACATTATACTGTGTGTGGGGGATGGTGGCACTGTAGAGACATTATACTGTTGGGGGGATGGCGGCACTGTGGGGACAATATACTGTGTGTGGGGGATGGTGGCACTGTGGAGACATTATACTGTGTGTGGGGAGGATGGCGGCACTGTGGAGACATTATACTGTGTGTGAGAGGAGATGGCGGCACTGTGGGGACATTATACTGTGTGTGGGGGGATGGGAGCACTGTAGGGACATTATACTGTGTGTGGGGGGACGGCGGCACTGTGGGGATATTATACTGTGCGTGGGGAGATGGGAGCACTGTAGGGACATTATACTGTGTGTGGGGGGACGGCGGCACTGTGGGGACATACTGTGTGTGGGGGGATGGCAGCACTGTAGGGACATTATACTGTGTGTGGGGGGACGGCAGCACTGTGGGGACATTATACTGTGTGTGGGGGGTGGGAGCACTGTATGGACATTATACTGTGTGTGGGGGGATGGCAGCACTGTGTGGACATTATACTGTGTGTGGGGGATGGCAGCACTGTGGGGACATTACACTGTGTGTGGGGGATGGCAGCACTGTGGGGACATTATACAGTGTGTGGGGGGATGGCGGCACTGTGGGGACATTATACTGTGTGTGGGGGATGGCAGCACTGTGGGGACATTATACAGTGTGTGGGGGGATGGCGGCACTGTGGGGACATTATACTGTGTGTGGGGGGATGGCGGCACTGTGGAGACATTATACAGTGTGTGGGGGGATGGCGGCACTGTGGGGACAATATACTGTGTGGGGGGATGGCGGCACTGTGGGGACATTATACTGTGTGAGGGGATGGCGGCACTGCGGGGACATTATACTGTGTGTGGGGGGATGGAGGCACTGTGGGGACATTATACTGTGTGAGGGGATGGCGGCACTGTGGGGACATTATACTGTGTGGGGGGATGGCGGCACTGTGGGGACAATATACTGTGTGGGGGGATGGCGGCACTGTGGGGACATTATACTGTGTGGGGGGATGGCGGCACTGTGGGGACATTATACTGTGTGTGAGGGGATGGCGGCACTGTGGGGACATTATACTGTGTGTGAGGGGATGGCGGCACTGTGGAGACATTATACTGTGTGTGGGGGGATGGCGGCACTGTGGAGACTTTATACTGTGTGTGGGGGGATGGCGGCACTGTGGGGACATTATACTGTTTGGGGGGATGGCGGTACTGTGGAAACATACTGTGTGTTGGAGGAGATGGCGGCACTGTGGGGACATTATACTGTGTGTGGGGGATGGTGGCACTGTAGAGACATTATACTGTTGGGGGGATGGCGGCACTGTGGGGACAATATACTGTGTGTGGGGGATGGTGGCACTGTGGAGACATTATACTGTGTGTGGGGAGGATGGCGGCACTGTGGAGACATTATACTGTGTGTGAGAGGAGATGGCGGCACTGTGGGGACATTATACTGTGTGTGGGGGGATGGGAGCACTGTAGGGACATTATACTGTGTGTGGGGGGACGGCGGCACTGTGGGGATATTATACTGTGCGTGGGGAGATGGGAGCACTGTAGGGACATTATACTGTGTGTGGGGGGACGGCGGCACTGTGGGGACATACTGTGTGTGGGGGGATGGCAGCACTGTAGGGACATTATACTGTGTGTGGGGGGACGGCAGCACTGTGGGGACATTATACTGTGTGTGGGGGGTGGGAGCACTGTATGGACATTATACTGTGTGTGGGGGGATGGCAGCACTGTGTGGACATTATACTGTGTGTGGGGGATGGCAGCACTGTGGGGACATTATACTGTGTGTGGGGGATGGCAGCACTGTGGGGACATTATACAGTGTGTGGGGGGATGGCGGCACTGTGGGGACATTATACTGTGTGTGGGGGATGGCAGCACTGTGGGGACATTATACAGTGTGTGGGGGGATGGCGGCACTGTGGGGACATTATACTGTGTGTGGGGGGATGGCGGCACTGTGGAGACATTATACAGTGTGTGGGGGGATGGCGGCACTGTGGGGACAATATACTGTGTGGGGGGATGGCGGCACTGTGGGGACATTATACTGTGTGAGGGGATGGCGGCACTGCGGGGACATTATACTGTGTGTGGGGGGATGGAGGCACTGTGGGGACATTATACTGTGTGAGGGGATGGCGGCACTGTGGGGACATTATACTGTGTGGGGGGATGGCGGCACTGTGGGGACAATATACTGTGTGGGGGGATGGCGGCACTGTGGGGACATTATACTGTGTGGGGGGATGGCGGCACTGTGGGGACATTATACTGTGTGTGAGGGGATGGCGGCACTGTGGGGACATTATACTGTGTGTGGGGGGATGGTGGCACTGTGGGGACATTATACTGTGTGTGGGGGGATGGCGGCACTGTGGGGGCATTATACTGTGTGTGGGGGGATGGCGGCACTGTGGGGACATTACACTGTGCGTGGGGGATGGCGGCACTGTGGGGACATTATACTGTGTGGGGGGATGGCGGAACTGTGTGGACAATACACCGTGTGTCAGACAGGGGCGCTGTACTATTGGAGCAATATGTGTTTCCTGACTTCTGGTTCTTCATAGTTGGGTCGTATTTATCTATCAGAGGAGAGGGCAGAAAGCGTTATAGCTCTTAGTAATGGGGAATCTCCAGCACCTACCTCCACCTGCAGAGCCGCACACCACACATATGGTGAGTAAAGGACCTTTGCTGACGTCATGCCCATGTGACGGGGGCGGGGCCTCCAGTACAGACCTGATGCCAGGAAGCTGTGGTGCTGAGGACACTGAGGAGTCCGGGGACAGATGAGGGATGTTCCTTCCTGTGTGGGGGCTGCACAGGGAACGGGGGATTGTGTGTGTGGGGGGAAGGAGCACGAGCTGGTGCTTTCTTGTGGCTGCATGTGGGGGGTGCAGGGAAGTGTAGTGTTACTTGCATGTGGCTGCATACTGGGGGTCTACGTGGGGTAGGAGGTGGTGTAGGGTCTGTGTGTGGTGCTGAACAGGGAAGGGGGTGATGAGGGATTGGTATTACTTCCATGATTCTCTTCCTGTAGGGGGCGCTGAGGACTGGTTTGTACATAAAGCTCTTTTTCTCAGTAATAGTATTGGGTGACACAGGACTGCAGGTTTCTGCCCGACCACCAGGGGGCACCAAGCTGTGTAGTAAAAGTCGCCTCCACATAGCGGGCTATAACCTCTCCTCAGACTCTGCGCTGCTCAGCTTAGCCCCGTGTCCATAGGAGTGAGGTGCAACATGTATCGAGCCTTCTGGAAGATTTTTTGTTCTGTTATATTCTAGGTAGTGTGGATTTCCCACCATTTTTCACCATCTTGTGCCTCCACGGTAGTGCACCTATAGTTATACGTGTATCAATAAGGCTTCTTTCACACTAGCGTCGGAATCTCCCCGTCGCAATGTGTCGGGCAGAGATTCCGACGCTAGCGCTTGATGCACTGCACAACGGGTGCAGCGGATGCATTTCTCCGGCGCATCCGCTGCCCCATTGTGAGGTGCGGGGAGGTGGAGGCGGAGTTCCGGCCACGCATGCGTGGTCGGAAAAAGCGGTCCGTCAGGAGCAAAATACATTACATTTAATGTTTTTTGCTCCCGGCGGTCCATCACAACACGGCGCAACCGTCGCACGACGGTTGCGACGTGTGGCAAAGCGTCGCTAATGTTAATCTATGGGGCAAAAACGCATCCTGCAAACAACTTTGCAGGATGCGTTTTTTGCCATAAATGACGCATTGCGACGTCTGGCAAGAAACGCCAGTGTGAAAGTAGCCTAAAACATCTGCGGGCTGAATTTTCATTTCTATAATTACAAATCTCGGTGTGACATTAGTGATGAGTACAACTTTTCATGTCTTACGCTTTTAAAAACTCCATTTACTCCCAAAAAATAATTAGAAAGCCATGAAATCATAAAACTGGTAAAATAAAGGGAGCACTAAAATCCCACATCCTAGATCAGGGGTGTCAAACTGCATTCCTCGAGGGCTGCAAACAGGTCATGTTTTCAGGATTTCCTTGCATTGCACAGGTGATAATTTAATCACCTGCAGAGAATGATTCCAGCACCTTGTGCAATGCTAAGGAAATCTTGAAAACACGCATGGTTTGAGGCCCTCGAGGAATGCAGTTTGACACCCCTGTCCTAGATAGCACTGAATTAAATATTCCAGTTGTAAATCTTTATTCATTACATAGTGGACTGCATAAAGAAAAAACATTAACATGATCAATGTAAATCAAAATGAATATCCCATGGAGGTCTGGATTAGGAGTGATACTCAAAATCAAAGTGTAAAATCAAATAATAGGCTGTTGTGGCCTCCACGTGCCTGTATGACGTCCCTAAAATGCCTGGGCATGCTCCTGCTGAGGCAGCGGATGTTTTCCTGAGGGATCTCTTCCCAGACCTGGATTAAAGCATCCGCCAACTCCTGGAAGTCTGTGGTGTAACATGGCATTGGCGGATGGAACGAGACATGATGTCCCAGATGTGCTCGATTGGATTCAGGACTAGGGAACAGGCGGGCCAGTCCATAGCATCAATGCCTTCATCCTGTAGGTACTGGTGACACACTTCAGTAACATGAAGCCTAGCATTGTCATGCAACAGAAGGAACCCAGGGCTCACTGCACCTGGCTATGGTCTCACAATGGGTGTAAGTAGGGGCGTAACTGCCGAGGTCGCAGCTGCGTTGGGGCCCGCAGTGCTTAGGGGCCCGGAGTGCTTAGGGGCCTGCCCAGCTCTGCGCGTTCATGTCCTCCCTTGCTCCAATTCCAAGCGCACTCCCGGTGTTTGAAATCTGTGTGCTGTTTCTTCCTAGTATGACGTTCGTCGGCGTCATTTCCGGTCCTGTGCATTGTGGGGGAGTATTGGGTGTACTTGCCAGCTTCAGAATGTGGGGGTAAACCACTATTTGGGCGCATGGCAGAGCTCGGAAGGGAAGGAGCGCCGTTTGACTTTTCAATGCAAAATTGACTGGAATTGAGAAGGGACGCCATGTCGCGTTTGGAGAGCCCCAGATGTGCCTAAACATTGAAACCCCCCACAAGTGACAACATTTTGGAAAGTAGACCCCCTAAGGAACTTATCTAGATGTGTGGTGAGCACTTTGACCCACCAAGTGCTTCACAGAGGTTTACAATGTAGAGCCGTAAAAATAAAAAATCATTTTTTCACAAAAATAATCTTTTCACCCCCAAGTTTTTATTTTCCCAAGGGTAGCAGAATAAATTGAACCCCAAAAGTTGTTGTGCAATTTGTCCTGAGTACGCTGATACCCCATATGTGGGGTAAACCACTGTTTGGGTGCATGGCAGAGCTCGGAAGGGAAGGAGCGCCGTTTGACTTTTCAATGCAAAATTGACTGGAATTGATAGGACGCCATGTCGCGTTTGGAGAGCTCCTGACGTGCCTAAACAGTAGAAACCCCCCACAAGTGACCCCATATTGCAAACTAGACCCCCAAGGAACTTATCTAGATGTGTTGTGAGAACTTTGAACCCCCAGTTGTTTCACTACAGTTTATATCGCAGAGCCGTGAAAATAAAAAAATCTTTTTTTTTTCCCACACAAAATTTGTTACCCAATTTGTCCTGAGTACGCTGATACCCCATATGTTGGAGTAAACCCCTGTTTGGGTGCACGGGAGAGCTCGGAAGGGAAGGAGCACTGGTTTACTTTTCAACGCAGAATTGGCTGTAATTGAGATCGGACGCCATGTCGCGTTTGGAGAGCCCCTGATGTGCCTAAACAGTGGAAACCCCCCAATTCTAACTGAAACCCTAACCCAAACACACCCCTAACCCTAATCCCAACCCTAACCACACCCCTAATCCCAAACGTAAATGTAATCCAAACCCTAACTTTAGCTCCAACCCTAACCCCAACCCTAACTGTAGCCCCAACCCTAACTGTAGCCCCAACCCTAACTTTAACCATAACCCTAACTTTAGCCCCAACCCTAACCCTAACTTTAGCCCCAACCCTAACTTTAGCCCCAACCCTAACTGTAGCCCCAACCCTAACTGTAGCCCCAATCCTAACTGTAGCCCTAACCCTAACTGTAGCCCTAACCCTAACTTTAGCCCCAACCCTAACCCTAATGGGAAAATGGAAATAAATACATTTTTTAAATTTTATTATTATTCCCTAACTAAGGGGGTAATTGGGGGTTGATTTACTTTTATAGCAGGTTTTTAGTGGATTTTTATGATTGGCAGCTGTCACGCACAAAAGACGCTTTTTATTGCAAAAAATAGTTTTTGCACCTCCACATTTTGAGAGCTATAATTTTTCCATATTTTGGTCAACAGAGTCATGTGAGGTCTTGTTTTTTGCGGGACGAGTTGACGTTTTTATTGGTACCATTTTCGGGCACGTGACATTTTTTGATCGCTTTACATTTTGATTTTTGTGAGGCAGAATGACCAAAAAACAGCTATTCATCAATTTCTTTTTTAGGGGGTGGCGTTTATACCGTTCCACGTTTGGTAAAATTGATAAAGCAGTTTTATTCTTCAGGTCAGTATGATTACAGCGATACCGCATTTATATATTTTTTATGTTTTGGCGCTTTTATACGATAAAAACTATTTTAAATAAAAAATTATTTTTGCATCGCTTTATTCTGAAGACTATAACTTTTAATTTTTCGCTGATGATGCTGTATGGTGGCTCGTTTTTTGCGGGATAAGATGACGTTTTCAGTGGTACAATGGTTGTTTATATCCGTCTTTTTGATTGTGTGTTATTCCACTTTTTGTTCAACGGTATGATAATAAAGCGTTTTTTGCCTCGGTTTTTTTTTTTTTTTTTTAATGGTGTTCTGTTCACTGAAGGGGTTAACTACTGGGACTGTTTTATAGGTCGGGTCGTTACGAACGCGGCGATACTAAATATGTGTACTTTTATTGTTTTTTTTATTTAGATAAAGAATTGTATTTATTGGAATAATATTTTTTTTCTTTATTTAGGAATTTATTTTTTTTTAAATTTTTTTAGGGTGGTTTCACACTTGCGTTTTTGTCTGCAGCGTTTTTTACCAAAAAAACGCATGCGTTTTTTTTCCCTATATTTAACATTGAAAACGCATGCGTTTTTTGGTGTACGCGTTTGCACGCGTTTGTGAACGCATGCGTTTTTTTACTGCATGCGTTCATTTTCTAAAATGCAACTTGTAGTATTTTGAGGGGCGTTTTTTTCCCCCAAAAAAACGCATGCGTTTACATGCGTTTTTTTTTTTGACAAAAAATGCATTGGAGTCAATGGGGACGCATGCGTTTTTTTGGACATGCGTTTGCATGCGTTTTTTTGACGCATGCGTTTTTTTTGGCACCATTGAATTAACTGTAGATAAGGATGTCTAGACACTGATAAGCCTCCCCCATAGCAGCAGGGTTATAAAAGGAAGGTTGGGGGAAGTTTCTGGTCACTTCTCATCAGACTCCAAAGAAGACAGCACCCTGCCCGGACGCATTGTTGGACAAGACACAGAGCAATGTGAGTATATCCTAGCCAATGCATTCATTTTCAATTTTTTGGATCTACATGTCCTAATTTCTTCAATTTTTTTCTTTCAACACGCATCAGAATGTCTTCTCCGGTTTCTTCGTCTGATGAGGAGTTCCAGCCACGGCAATCAGAAGTGGATCACGTGAGCGAGGTAATTTTTTTGTCCGTCAGCTTGGTAAGTATTGACTGTCACATCGACACATGAGGCAATTTTTTTTTTTTTATGTTATAGAGCACTTCAACTGAGGGACAGAGAGGTACTGAGCAGCGGAGTCAAGGTCCAGGTGGATGACGGCAGCGGGTATGTATACCAGGCAGACTGTCCTTATTGTAATATTCTTTCCTTTTCTGTACCCTTGTTTTTCTTTACATTTTTCTTGTATCATCCTTTTCTGAAAGTTGTCTTTCATATTCCTGCCCTTTCTCATCTTCGTGTCTTATTTTTTCCAAATGTGGTTGAGCAAACTTAAATGATTTTCTTTTAATTTTAGGTTTCACAACGGGACGACGACCGGATTGATAATGACCTGCTGATCAGTCTGGTCCAGGAGCGAGTCCCGTTGTGGGACAGCCGGGATCAACAGCACGCCGTCAATAGTGTTCTCCGTCGTTTGTGGAGTGAGGTGGCCCAAGCGTTGTGGGATGGCTGGGAGAATTCCCCGCCACGGGTCCGTAATGCATTTGGTAAGTATTGCACGGTAGTGTGAAGCAACAGACCTTGGCCATTCTCTCTTGACTGTGTGTGATGAAAGAAACTTTTCGTAGTTTCTGTCATCACACACAGTCACGAGAGCACGGCCAAAAGTCCTTATTCTGACCATTATATTTTATTGTTATTTCACAGTGGACAAAGTAAGGACACGTTGGCGTTCCATGAAGGACCGCTTCAACAAGGACCTGCGTGCAGAGAAGAGTGCAGCTAGTGGTTCCGGAGCAAGGCACCGGCTCTACAAATACCACCGTGTGTTGGCCTTCCTGAGACCGGTCCTTCTCATGAGAACGTAAGTATTTCTCACATGCCTCCGGTTGTATTGCATAGACATAATATGTCATTTTTAATTCCACAGGATGTACCTTCTTGTTATAGCTTGGTATTAATTTTCTGTTTTCTTTTTTCACAGCACACACTGCACGACTGTCGCCACAGGTTCTGGAGCGGTCCTTCAGCCGGCAGCCACGGACCAGTCCCAGCCATCCAGCAGCGCAGCACCAGGTGGGTCTTCCACACTCACTGGAGACCAGGGGGCTGGCCCATCAGGTCTTCCCCTTTCGCAGTCCTCTTTCGCTGCACCCATTTTTGCGGGCTCATCCCGGCAGCGACAGAGGGCTTCGGATAGGTCCCTCATGCCCGAGTTTTTGCACTTGAGCTCGGTTTTACACGAAGCTATCAAGGCTTTAGGTGACAGAATGGATGTGTCCCATAACCTGTTAGAGTGCCGCATCCAGGATGTCGCCAAAAGCGTTGATCAAGTGAAAGCCGACCTCCAGAGGCCAGCTCATCATTTTTTTAATCAAATCGAACAGGGCATGTCGGAACACCTTAGCCCTGATCTCCAGCTGAGTGATGCAGGCCTGCAATGTTGCTTTTGTGCAGGCTATGCAGCAGAGTCAGAGTCGTAATGTGGCGGCATATCCAACTGTGCCGTCACTGTCACAAGTAAACACTATTCCTACCTCTGCTGCATACCACTGCACGGCCACCTCTATTCCCTCTACAGGTGTACTCCACTACAGCGCCAACACGATGACGAGTGCTGTTGGACATCCCACCGCCACCACCGTGACGACCGCTGCTCCGGCTTGGACCTCCTCCGCTCACACCACGATGACGCAGGACCCTGGCGTGGCTTATCGGCCCGGCACCCTCCCGATGCAGCAGGACCCATCCATGCAATATCGGACCGGCCCACCCCCGATGCAGCAGGACCGAGGCCTGGCATATCGGACCGGACCCACCCCGATGCAGCAGGACCGAGGCCTGGCATATCGGACCGGACCCACCCCGGATGCAGCAGGACCGAGGCGTTGCTTTCCGGGCAGGACACCCCCCGATGCAGCAGGACCCATCCATGGCGTATCGCACCGGGCCCCCCATGATGCAGCACGACCAAGCCATACCTTTCCGGACAGGACCCACCCCGATGCAGCCCACCCCGATGCAGCAGGACCCATCCATGGCTTTATGTTCCCCCCCCCAACGATGCACCAGGAACCTGGGAGGGTGTTATGTTCCCCCCCCCAACGAGGCACCAGGATCCTGGGAGGGTTTTTGTTTCCCCCCCCCCAACGAGGCACCAGGACCCAGGCGGGACTTTATCTTTTCCCCCATTGGACTCTGACATTGCCGAGCGCTCCACAATGGAGACTGACTGTTTAATTGTGGAGCCGGGTCCTGACGTGTCTCCCGCCTACACTTTACAACCTAGCCCCAGAAGACTTCCCCCAACCCGGAAAACCCAACGTAAAACTGGCAAAACTCATAAAAAACAAAAAACTTTGATTATTCCTCCCCCATCACCTACCGATGTGTCTCAACCTTCCAGTGTGTCTCAAGCCCCTCATGTTTTAAGCCCCATCCCCGAACTTGCAGACCCTTCAAGTTTTCTTGCCCATTCTCCTGCCACCTCTGCCTCCTCCACGGTGAGCCAGGCTTCAGTTCTGAATACCCCCCAGTTACGTCACTCAACCCCAAGCCGGCGTGGTTCAACCCGGCGCGGTACCAAAAAATAAATTGTTGTTTTCTCTAGTCACCTTCCACGACAGCCACTTCGGAGGTTGTCTTCCCCGCCCTAATAGGGGACAGGAACACAAGAGGTTAAATACCCCTTCCTGCACCGCCAGTGTTTTCCTGTCCCCTATGGGGCATGAAGAGTTTCTGAAGGGGCTGCCGTGGCCGGCGACGGAGCTCCACTTACCCAGAAGCCGGGCGGCATGAAGGTCGGGTTTCCCTCCTTGATAATGCCGCTCCCGTCTCCTCTCTTCGGAGCGACTCGGGACCCTCCCGCCCCTCCGGCGCTCCCTTTGGGGGCAATGCGGGGCGGTGATGTGCTTGCCGGGGGCCTCCTGCAGCCCCCCGGTTCCCTCCTCCACAGCTGCAGCGCTGGAGGTGGCGCGCGTCCCGGGCTGGGGCCGGAGAGCCTGATGACTTCCGGGTTAAAGCGCGCCACTTCCGGTTCAACCAGGAAGCGTGCCATGGAGCGCACGCCGGCCGGCAATGGCGTCCAGCAGCAGAAACAGCGTCGGGGGCGTTCTTGGACCTACCCCAATCGGGCCACACGTGGGGGGAGGAGCACTGCACGCTGGACCACCGATCCTTATAAAAAGATCCGGGTAACAAGGTAAGCTGTCTGACTGTTAGCAACCTGACGGACATGAACAGTGACAGACCCCCTTGCTCTGCATCTGCAGATGCCAGCGTTCCCCCTCCTACCAAAGTAAGTAGCAGGTGTTGGGCCCAGCTATCCCCTATATACATATGTGCTTTTATGTATATATGTATATATAGATATTCCTCTAAGTGGCTTAGCAAACCCTCTCTCTCTCTCTCTTAGGGAGAAAAGGTTTCCGACCCTAAAAAGTCAAGCCGCAAATGCAAAGTGTGTACGGCCAAACTCCCATCAACATACGGGAAAAAGCTCTGCCAATCCTGTACGGATGAGGTCCTGCGCGCCGAACAACCCTCGCTGTTGGATAGCATTAGATCCCTCATTAAAGATGAGGTCCATTCTTCTATGGCTACCTTCTCTCAGATGTCGGTGCCTCAGCCACCCCCTCCAAAAAAGAGGAAAAAAGCCCCAGTAGAATCCGACCCGGACTCGGGAGAAATCCAGTCCTCAGGTTCAGAGGATAACTGGGAAAACGAAGGCTCCACTTCTACCCCCACCTGTAGATCAGAAAACAAAAAATATTATTTTAGTTCTGAGGACATGAGTGAACTAATCGGTTTAGTAAGAAGCACCATGGGGGTAGAGGATGAAGAAGTTACACTCACAGTACATGATGAGATGTTTGAGGGTCTGAAACCCAAAGACCAAAAAGGGTTCCCGGTGCATAAGAACTTACGAGATCTAATTCTGCATGAATGGGACCTCCCTGAAAAAGGTCTGACTATACCATCGGAACTGAAAAACCGGTACCCATTAGATGGGGATAACTCCTTATGGGAGACCCCGAAAGTAGATGTTCAGGTGTCTAGGGTAACTAAAAAAACTGCCCTCCCCTTTGAGGACTCTTCGCAACTCAAGGATCCGATGGATCGTAAAATAGAGAGTTTATTAAAAAAGTCCTGGGACACCTCCACAAATCTGCTAAAATCTAATATAGCCTCTACTTGCGTGGCCAGATCTCTATTTATCTGGTTACGCAAACTTGAGGATCACTTGACTCAAGGCACCCCAAGAGAGGAGATTTTAGACTCCCTATCCTTACTACAGAAAGCTACAGGGTTCCTAGCCGATGCATCTGCTGAATCGGTTCGAGTAGCCGCGAAAGCTGCCGTTCTCTCTAACTCGTCCAGGAGAGCACTCTGGATAAAATCCTGGGGAGGCGATTTTGTCTCCAAGTCCAAATTATGTAGCATACCCTTTCAGGGTCATAATGTATTTGGACCCGTCCTGGACGATATTTTGGATAAGGCGGCAGATAAAAAGAAATCTGGACCACGGTGTGAATTACTGGTATGATGGACTCCTCGCCAGAGACGGACTACACCTCAACAAACCTGGGAAACACACATTCGCCAGAAGACTCGCTACACTCATCAGGAGGGCGTTAAACTAGAAGAAGAGGGGACGGGAAGAAAAACATTAGACTCGAACAAAGACGACCCAGGAAAACATACTCAGAAGGGAGGTAAGAACATTTCTAAAACAATCCACAGTGAGGAGATTGGAACAAAACAAAATCCTCTAAACTGCATGCTCGCAAACGCC
This sequence comes from Ranitomeya imitator, assembly GCF_032444005.1. Lineage (NCBI taxonomy): Eukaryota > Metazoa > Chordata > Amphibia > Anura > Dendrobatidae > Ranitomeya > Ranitomeya imitator. Next base: position 374,443,295 of record NC_091283.1, read on the forward strand.
AGAAGCCTGACAAACAAGATGGAAGAACTAGAAGCAGAAATATCTACAGGTAACTTTGACATAGTGGGAATAACCGAGACATGGTTAGATGAAAGCTATGACTGGGCAGTTAACTTACAGGGTTACAGTCTGTTTAGAAAGGATCGTAAAAATCGGAGAGGAGGAGGGGTTTGTCTCTATGTAAAGTCTTGTCTAAAGTCCACTTTAAGGGAGGATATTAGCGAAGGGAATGAGGATGTCGAGTCCATATGGGTTGAAATTCATGGAGGGAAAAATGGTAACAAAATTCTCATTGGGGTCTGTTACAAACCCCCAAATATAACAGAAAGCATGGAAAGTCTACTTCTAAAGCAGATAGATGAAGCTGCAACCCATAATGAGGTCCTGGTTATGGGGGACTTTAACTACCCGGATATTAACTGGGAAACAGAAACCTGTGAAACCCATAAAGGCAACAGGTTTCTGCTAATAACCAAGAAAAATTATCTTTCACAATTGGTGCAGAATCCAACCAGAGGAGCAGCACTTTTAGACCTAATACTATCTAATAGACCTGACAGAATAACAAATCTGCAGGTGGTTGGGCATTTAGGAAATAGCGACCACAATATTGTGCAGTTTCACCTGTCTTTCACTAGGGGGACTTGTCAGGGAGTCACAAAAACATTGAACTTTAGGAAGGCAAAGTTTGAACAGCTTAGAGATGCCCTTAATCTGGTAGACTGGGACAATATCCTCAGAAATGAGAATACAGATAATAAATGGGAAATGTTTAAGAACATCCTAAATAGGCAGTGTAAGCGGTTTATACCTTGTGGGAATAAAAGGACTAGAAATAGGAAAAACCCAATGTGGCTAAACAAAGAAGTAAGACAGGCAATTAACAGTAAAAAGAAAGCATTTGCACTACTAAAGCAGGATGGCACCATTGAAGCTCTAAAAAACTATAGGGAGAAAAATACTTTATCTAAAAAACTAATTAAAGCTGCCAAAAAGGAAACAGAGAAGCACATTGCTAAGGAGAGTAAAACTAATCCCAAACTGTTCTTCAACTATATCAATAGTAAAAGAATAAAAACTGAAAATGTAGGCCCCTTAAAAAATAGTGAGGAAAGAATGGTTGTAGATGACGAGGAAAAAGCTAACATATTAAACACCTTCTTCTCCACGGTATTCACGGTGGAAAATGAAATGCTAGGTGAAATCCCAAGAAACAATGAAAACCCTATATTAAGGGTCACCAATCTAACCCAAGAAGAGGTGCGAAACCGGCTAAATAAGATTAAAATAGATAAATCTCCGGGTCCGGATGGCATACACCCACGAGTACTAAGAGAACTAAGTAATGTAATAGATAAACCATTATTTCTTATTTTTAGTGACTCTATAGCGACAGGGTCTGTTCCGCAGGACTGGCGCATAGCAAATGTGGTGCCAATATTCAAAAAGGGCTCTAAAAGTGAACCTGGAAATTATAGGCCAGTAAGTCTAACCTCTATTGTTGGTAAAATATTTGAAGGGTTTCTGAGGGATGTTATTCTGGATTATCTCAATGAGAATAACTGTTTAACTCCATATCAGCATGGGTTTATGAGAAATCGCTCCTGTCAAACCAATCTAATCAGTTTTTATGAAGAGGTAAGCTATAGACTGGACCACGGTGAGTCATTGGACGTGGTATATCTCGATTTTTCCAAAGCGTTTGATACCGTGCCGCACAAGAGGTTGGTACACAAAATGAGAATGCTTGGTCTGGGGGAAAATGTGTGTAAATGGGTTAGTAACTGGCTTAGTGATAGAAAGCAGAGGGTGGTTATAAATGGTATAGTCTCTAACTGGGTCGCTGTGACCAGTGGGGTACCGCAGGGGTCAGTATTGGGACCTGTTCTCTTCAACATATTCATTAATGATCTGGTAGAAGGTTTACACAGTAAAATATCGATATTTGCAGATGATACAAAACTATGTAAAGCAGTTAATACAAGAGAAGATAGTATTCTGCTACAGATGGATCTGGATAAGTTGGAAACTTGGGCTGAAAGGTGGCAGATGAGGTTTAACAATGATAAATGTAAGGTTATACACATGGGAAGAGGGAATCAATATCACCATTACACACTGAACGGGAAACCACTGGGTAAATCTGACAGGGAGAAGGACTTGGGGATCCTAGTTAATGATAAACTTACCTGGAGCAGCCAGTGCCAGGCAGCAGCTGCCAAGGCAAACAGGATCATGGGGTGCATTAAAAGAGGTCTGGATACACATGATGAGAGCATTATACTGCCTCTGTACAAATCCCTAGTTAGACCGCACATGGAGTACTGTGTCCAGTTTTGGGCACCGGTGCTCAGGAAGGATATAATGGAACTAGAGAGAGTACAAAGGAGGGCAACAAAATTAATAAAGGGGATGGGAGAACTACAATACCCAGATAGATTAGCGAAATTAGGATTATTTAGTCTAGAAAAAAGACGACTGAGGGGCGATCTAATAACCATGTATAAGTATATAAGGGGACAATACAAATATCTCGCTGAGGATCTGTTTATACCAAGGAAGGTGACGGGCACAAGGGGGCATTCTTTGCGTCTGGAGGAGAGAAGGTTTTTCCACCAACATAGAAGAGGATTCTTTACTGTTAGGGCAGTGAGAATCTGGAATTGCTTGCCTGAGGAGGTGGTGATGGCGAACTCAGTCGAGGGGTTCAAGAGAGGCCTGGATGTCTTCCTGGAGCAGAACAATATTGTATCATACAATTATTAGGTTCTGTAGAAGGACGTAGATCTGGGTATTTATTATGATGGAATATAGGCTGAACTGGATGGACAAATGTCTTTTTTCGGCCTTACTAACTATGTTACTATGTTACTCTCCCTGAGCAAAAGACCCCAAAAAAACGCTTTTTTCGTCCCTCCCGTGATCAAACCTCAGAGAGGAAAAGGCAAAACGGGAAGATGGAGTTATCCTAAGGGAGGCAGGGGAAAAAATATCCTGGCCCCTCAGGCCCAGCAAACCCCAGATAAACAATGACTGTACTCCGGTCGGGGGTCGACTCTCACGATTTTTCACCGAGTGGCAAAACATCTCCACAAATCAGTGGGTCCTTCGTACCATTCAAGAAGGATTAAAAATAGAATTCGTGAGACCACCCACACATTGCGTAAAGATAACCTCCCTTCAAAACCCAGATCTCCAAAACTCCTTGTTACAAGATCCACAAAAATTAATACAATCAAATGTGATTTCTCAGGTGCCGAAGTTAGAGGAAGGACGTGGTCATTATTCACGCCTTTTTCTAATAACCAAGCCGTCGGGGAAGAACAGAATTATCATAAATTTGAAACCCTTAAACGATTCTGTCCGATACAGGAGATTCAAAATGGAGACAGTCAAATCCGTGATTCCCCTCATCGGTCAGGGTTGGATGATGGCGACTGTGGCCCTGAGGGATGCGTACTACCATGTGCCAATCCATCCAGAGCACAGGAAATTCCTCAGGTTCGCAGTCTCCAAGGGTCACCAAATCAAACATTTTCAGTTCAATGTTCTCCCCTTCGGCATCTCTTCGGCCCCTCGGGTCTTCACAAAGATTATGGCGGAAGCGATAATCTTCATCCGTCAGCAGGGAATATGCATAGTCCCGTATCTAGACGACCTGCTTATCATGGCTCCATCTGCCTCCCGTCTGGAAACAGACGTATCAAAGTCCCTAGAGATATTACAAACCCTGGGTTGGATCCCAAATCTGGAGAAATCGGAGGTCCATCCCTCCACAAGAAGAAAATTCCTGGGGGTGCTACTGGACTCGGATGTAAGAACATCTTTTCTACCCAAAGATCATCAAATCAACCTTGTCCGCAAGGTAACCAAATTCAGAGGCCAGCGTGCACCGACCCTCAGAGAATCGATGTCTGTACTAGGGTCCCTGACCGCATGTATACAATCGGTTTCCTGGGCCCAGGCTCACACACGAACTCTCCAGACTTATGTTCTCCTACATTCCAGGAGACGACAGACTCCATTGAATCAGAAGATTCTTCTCCCTGGCCATGTGAAATCGGCGCTAAAATGGTGGCTAGATTATCAAAATCTCCAGAGAGGGGTCAGCTGGGACCACCTTCCCCTAAAAACACTCCGCTCAGATGCCAGCAAAAGAGGCTGGGGTGCGGTGGTAGAGGGTTTCCACTTTCAGGGACAATGGACATCGGACATCAGCAGCAGCTCCTCGAATCTAAGAGAATTGAAAGCTGTGGAGGAGGCCCTAAAGGCATCATCAGCACTGATCAAAAATCATCACGTTCGTATTTACTCGGACAATATGACCACAGTGGCCTATCTACGACATCAGGGGGGGACAAAGTATGCCTCTCTAAAAGAAGTGGCCGCAAGAATATTCTTCTGGGCAGAGAGGAACCTTCTATCGGTCACAGCAGTACATCTGAGGGGATTGGACAACACTCAGGCGGATTTCCTCAGCAGGAAAGACGTTCATCCGGGAGAGTGGTCCCTAAACCAAGCAGTATTTCAGTCCCTAGCCGAAAAATGGGGTACTCCAGAGGTGGATTTATTCGCCAACAGGCAAAATGCGAAGGTGGAAACATTTTTCTCCCTTCATTACAAAGACAAGGCACAGGGAATAGATGCCTTTTCACACCAGTGGAAATTCAACCTTGCATATGCCTTTCCTCCCATTCCCATGCTGGCGAAAACCCTGCAAAAAATCAGGACAGACGAAGTGACCACAATCTTGGTTGCCCCATTGTGGCCCGGGAGGAGTTGGTACGGCGCCCTATTAGATATGGCCCTGGAAGGTCCCTGCCTTCTACCTCAAAAGACCGATCTCCTACACCAGGGTCCTCTACTACATCCGGACCTAAACAGACTGAACTTGGCTGCATGGCTACTGAAGCCACAATCTTAAAAGCTAAAGGACTCTCAGATGACGTAATCCAGACCCTTCAAAAAAGCAGAAAGGCAGTAACCAATGCCATCTACACTAAGGTCTGGAAAAAATTTACGTCCTGGTGCTTCCCAGAAGTTCCAGACCCCTTCAATCCTGATATAGCAAGGATCTTACAATTTTTACAGAAGGGCTTGGATATAGGCCTTACCCCTAGCACACTCAAAGTACAAGTATCGGCCCTTAGTAGCTTTTTTGACTCAAATTTAGCCAATCACCGCTGGATCAAGCGATTTATGACAGCCGCATCCAGAATTCGTCCTACACTCCGTACTAGGGTACCCTCCTGGGACCTCAATACTGTACTTAACGCACTAACCCAGGATCCATTCGAACCCCTGGATGCTATATCCATAAAAAACTTAACTTTGAAAACAATCTTTCTAGTCGCAATCACTACGGCTAGACGTATTGGTGAATTACAGGCCCTGTCAATACAGGAACCCTATTTAACGGTCACTGCGGATAGCATTGTACTAAAACTAGACCGATCCTTTTTACCCAAGGTGGTCTCAAATTTCCACAGAGATCAGGACATTCTACTTCCTTCTTTTTGCCCAAACCCCTCCAACCCTAAAGAACAGGCCTTCCACACCTTGGATGTTCGCAGGGTGGTTCTATTTTACTTACAACAAACTGAAGCCTGGCGAATTGATCAAAATTTATTCATTCAGTTCTCCGGACGAAATAAGGGAAAGAAGGCGGCAAAAAACACCATCGCAAACTGGATCAAACAGTCTATTTGCTTGGCTTATTCATCGCAGGGACTAGATCCACCTGCCTCTCTGAAGGCACACTCTACCCGAGCAATGGCAACATCGTGGGCAGAGAGGGGGAATGCCTCAGCAGAGCAGATATGCAGAGCCGCCACCTGGTCGTCCATCCATACGTTCACCAGACATTACCGGCTAAATTTCAATAGGGATTTAACGTTTGGCAGACGTGTTCTGCAGGCTGTAGTCCCTCCCTAGAGAAATTAGCTGTTGGTACTACTCCGAAGTGGCTGTCGTGGAAGGTGACTAGAGAAAATAGAATTATTCTTACCGTTAATTCGGTTTCTAGGAACCTTCCACGACAGCACTAATTTCCCTCCCTACCTGATATTCTTATTGGATGATTCCTGCACTTTTGTGGTAACTATACATGCTACTGTGTCCAGGAAAACACTGGCGGTGCAGGAAGAGGAGGGGTATTTAACCTCTTGTGTTCCTGTCCCCTATTAGGGCGGGGAAGACAACCTCCGAAGTGGCTGTCGTGGAAGGTTCCTAGAAACCGAATTAACGGTAAGAATAATTCTATTTTTCCTCAATAAAAAAAAAAGATTATTTGCAACAATTATGTTTGGTTTATTGTGTCTTTCACCGCTCTCAATACACACCAATAAAGTTCGTCACACACTTATTCTTTTGGCCTACACATATCTCCAGTAGTATAAAATACCAGACAACATCTATATGTGTTTCTTTAGTATACAGATATGAGTTGGCCAAAAAAATAGCAGTTATTTCCATACTCATTTTTAATTTTTAACTAGTGTAGTGTCACTGTCCAAAGAGAAAATGGTGGCAATCAAGTTCAGAACTCAACTGAACCGGTCAGATGTCAAAATAGACACCTGACCTGTTTAGTTGATTACTGACTTGTATATTCACCATATTCTATATAGCACATTATGTGACAATTTTTGTCAAAATGATGGGACAATGGTTGGCACACGCTAACTATCTATCCTCACCTGGGCAGGTGTAAGAAATTTTGAATTCATGATCATGTATATGTTCATCATGAATTCATTATTTCTTACACTTGACTTGACGGGTATAGAGAGCGTGCCAGTCTTGACGCAATGACGTCAAGAAGATTACCAATAAATAAATTTAAATCTGGTTACATTATTATAAGTATGCGTGTTTATATCATTCTTTGTAAACCAAAATAGGGAGTGCAACAGAGGTCAATTATGATTTAAAAAATCTAATTATTACCTCATCAACTATCACCCACTCCTGGTTTTGGATTACAAATTATGATATACATATCTACTGCCCATCTTTGTTCAAACTTTTTTTAGAGAGGAAAAAGACAGGAGACCTGGTGAACACAAAAAAGTTTATTAATTAGAAAAATTTGTATCAGTATTTAATAATTGGTAAACATTAACATACAACAGGACATTTAAACAACATTGTCCTGCCATGAAACCCGTCCAATATCGGACACAAAATAGGCCGCAAATTGGTCCCGCATAAGACCAACGGCTGCAGTTGACCGCATCGGGTGATGCTGAAAATCTGGCAATGGGTGTGAAACTGGTTCATCAAGTTCAATGTGGGGTCGCTCCTTAGCCATTATATAATTGTGTAGAACCACACAGGCTTTGACCACCTCGTCCACAGTTTCCACTTTTAGATTGATGGCTGTTGCAAGAATGCGCCATTTAGCAACCAGAATGCCAAAGCTGCACTCTACGGTTCTTCTGGCCCTGGTCAGTCTGTAGTTGTATATTCTGCGTGTGTGGTCCAAGTCCCTACTAGAATAGGGCTTCAGGAGATTTTCACACATCTGGAAGGCCTCATCCCCAACCATAACAAATGACAGCGGTGGGCCTTGAGTGTTGGGGAGAGGCTGTGGAGGGGGAAAATTAAAATTGTTGCCATATACCCGACGGCCCATATCCGAGCTCTTGAATGTCTGGGAATCATTGCCACGGCCAAAAGCTCCAATATCCACGGCGATGAAGCGACACTCCGCATCCGCTATTGCCATGAGCACTACCGAAAAATATTTTTTATAATTAAAAAACTCAGATCCGGTTCTGGCAGGTTTAACAATGCGGATGTGCTTCCCGTCCACCGCCCCTAAACAGTTTGGAAAATCACACACGTTCAAAAATGTTTTTGATATTTCCCGCCACATGTCCACGGTGGGTACGGGTATAAACTCCTCACGGAGTACATTCCATAACGCACGACAGGTGTCCACAACAATTCCGGACAGGGTTGAGATTCCAAGGCGGTATTGGAAGTGCAGGGAAGATAAACTCTCTCCTGTGGCCAGAAATCTAGAAGAAAAGGAAACAAAAAAAAAAATTAAAATCTGCTCTTAATGGTGTTTTTAAATAAGAAAAAGGTAAAAAAAAAACAACCCAAAATACATGTCATAACCAAAAATTTGGACTGTCATTGGTTTAGTTTTGGAACGTACCGTAATGTCACTAACAGACGTTCCTCGGGTGGAATTGCTCTACGGAGCCGTGTGTCCTGTCGCCGTATGGAACCTTCTACACGAGACAGTAAATCCCGGAAAGAATCCTGAGACATTCTGGTGTAATCCTGGAATTTCTCCGGGTTGGCATTCAGCTCCGCATAGAGCGTGTGATATGCTCCACGGGTCTCACGCACTTCAATGATGGGGTGCCTCCAAAAACGCCGACGCTGTCTCCTCCATCTTTGGCGGTTTCGGTCTTGCTCCCAAGCAAAAACACAGGCAAGGAAAATCTTGAAGCTGAACTCAAGTTTGAAATAAAAGTTCGCCATTGAAAGATCCATCATGACACCGGAAACAGTAGCAAGCTCTGAAAATTTCTGTTCCCCTAGGGTCTATATATTGATTGCCAATCATGTACGCCCTCTTTATTCCCATTGGTTGTGTCTGGTAACCTTTTTTTTTTTTTTTTTTGTTTTAAATCCCCTAAAAAATGCAAACGCATGTAAACGCGTGTAAACGCTGCGTTTTTTTGACGCACGCGTTAAACGCGTGCGTCAAAAAAACGCAGCGTTTACACGCGTTTACATGCGTTTTTGTACCATGCGTTTTTTTTAAAAAACGCATGCGTTCAAAAACGCAAGTGTGAAACCAGCCTTACACATGTAAATATATATTTTTTTAACTTTATAACATTGCCCCAGGGGGAGACATCACAGTATAGTGCAGGGGTGTCAAACTGCATTCCTCGAGGGCTGCACAGGTGATAATTTAATCACCTACACAAATAATAATTTTGGTGATTAAATTATCACCTGTGCAGTACAAGGAAATCCTGAAAACATGGCCTGTTTGCAGCCCTTGAGGAATGCAGTTTGACACCCCTGGTATAGTGATCTGACAGGCACTGCAGGGAGGCCTCCCGGCGCCTGCTCTGAGCAGGCGCTTGCAAGCCACCTCCCTGCAGGACCCGGAAGGAGCCCCATGGCCATTTTGGATCCGGGGCCTGCAGGGAGGAGACGCTCGGTACAATGCGATCACATCGCGTTGTACCGATGGGTCTCAGGGAAGCATGCAGGGAGCCCCATCCCTGCGCGATGCTTCCCTATGCCGCCAGAACGCAGCGATCATGTTTGATCGCAGTGTTCCAGGGGTTAATGTGCCGGGATCGTTCCGTGTAAGCTATGGTTTCTCCCACATACCATAGCTTACATGGGCATTCCAATAGATACATTACATAATCACTTGAAGATGTAAGGTAATGTTGGATTGAAAATAGTTCATTGGTGATTGGGTGCCTAAAACTGTCACCTTTTAACATATTGTTACAATTGATGCAATCCAAACAGGGATAACAACCCGTTCTACGCTTTCCCGTGAGGGATGGTTGAATTAAAGTTTTTTTTAGATCCGATGTCCGCATGGACAAGTCTATCCTTGATATTACCGGAGCATCTAAAAGATACCAGGAGATACCATGGGCTAAATAAAACAGCTCCTTTTTCACAGACAGTAGTGTGCGGCTTCCTTTTTTGGACTATCTGTATTCCTAGGTACTTTTTCACATTTCCCAGATCTTTGATCTCGAAGTGTTGATCCAAAATTTTTCACTATCTCTGCTTCATCCCTTTCTTTTTCAAAACAAGCTAAAATATCGTTCACATATATCAGCACATAGATCCATCCATCTGTCAGTGTCTTTGTATATAGACAAGGATTGGCTTTGCTTATTTGAAAATGTTTATTTATGAGTACTTCTGTGATTTTATCATTCCACACTTTAGCAGCTTATTTTAAACCATATATACTTTTCTGTAGCTTACAAACCATGTTTGGTTTTATCCTTGAATCCTGGGGGTTGTTCCATGTAAACGTCTTCTGTTAGGCTACGTTCACATTAGCGTTGCGCGCCGGTGCATCGGCGACGCAACGCACGACGCACAAAAAACGCGCGCAAAACGCGCGCAAAAACACTGCGTTTTGCGACGCGTGCGTCGTTTTTTGACGAAAATCGGACGCACGAAAAATGCAACTTGTTGCATTTTCTTGCGTCCGACGCTAGCGTCGGAAACGACACACGTGTCGAAAAACGCCACCCAAAAAACGCACGCGTCCCCTATGTTAAACATAGGGGCGCGTCGCCGCTGCGTCGCCGACGCAACAGCGACGCACATTAGCGGAACGCTAATGTGAACGTAGCCTTAAGTCTTCATTCAGAAATGCTGCCTTTACATCCAGATGTTTCAACTGCATTTGTTTCGTTGCTGCAACTGCAAAGTTCTGATTGTGGCGTGTTTGACAACTGGAGCAAATGTCTCATCGTAGTCTTCTCCATATTTCTGAGAATAGCCTTTAGCTATGAGTCTTGTTCGATATCGATTAGCTGTGCCGTCTGCTTGGTATTTCACTTTAAAAAAGACATTTATTTCCTATAGCTTTTTTTTTCTTTTGGTAGTTCTGTCAGTGTCCATGTCTTTGAATCATGCATGGATTTTATTTCTGTTTCTGCAGCCTTTATCCATTTGTTGACCTCTTCTTCTGAAAGTTCAGATATGTCCTCTCAAGATGTAGGTTCATAAATTTTATTTGCACTTGCCTTGTATGAAAGACTTTGAGGTGGACTTCCCTTGTTTTCTCTTATTGAGCGTCTTGGTACTGTGTCTGTATGGAGCTGTATCTTTTGACTTTCAGTTTTTTTGATTTTCATCGATTTCCACTTCATTCTCATCAGATGTTTCTGCAGTTATATCACTGTCATTTATTTCATTTTTCGTTTCCAGTGATGACATTATTTAGATCTTCAATGAATGTTACACTGTTACTCACTGTGATTCTGTCTGTCTTTGGATCTAGTATTCTGTATCCTTTGCAATTGTCACTATATCCGACAAATATTCCTTCAATGGCCCTGTTTTGAAGTTCAGAACATTTTTCTTCTGGAATAAATACATAAACTGTGCAATCAAAAACTCTTAAACGATTGGTTTCTTACCTTGCCACAGTTCATGTTTTTTTTTCAGTTTTCTTGAAAAAGTCTGTTTTGCGGATAAGTAGCTGTCATTGCTGCTTCTCTGGTAGTTTGGAGTCTGTTAGCATACATCTTATCATTTCATAGTTCTGTTTTTTTCTTTCTGCTACCCCATTCTGTTCAGGTGTGTATGGAATAGTTAGTCTTTTGATGCTCTATTCCATTATGTCTAATGTAGTTTTCTATTTGGTGTCCGGTAAATTCACCTCCACTATCAATTCTGATGATTGGCTTCCTCTGAAACTTGTTACTTGACTTTGTCACATAGTCTTCTAATTGTTCAAAAACTTCACTTTATTATTATTATACATTTCTATAGCGCCATTTATTCCATGGCACATTACATGTGAAAAGGGGACAAATATAGACAAATACAATAAACATGAGAAAAAAAAAACAAGGCACTAACTAAGGTACAGAAGGAGGGAGGACCCTGCCAGCAAGGACTCACAGTCTGCAGGGGATGGGTGAGGATACACTAGGAGAGGGTAGAGCTGGTCGTGCGGCGGTTCAGTAGGTTGAGGATCACTGCAGGCTGTAGGCTTGTCAGAAGAGGTGAGTCTTTAGGTTCTTTTTGAAGGATTCTATGGTAGGCAAGAGTCTGATGTGTTGGGGTAGAGAGTTCCAGAGTATGGGGGAAGTCTTGGATGCGGTTGTGGGAAGAAGAGATAAGGCCGGGTTCACATTGCGTTAAAGCAGCCTGTTCAACACATGCGTGAAACGGGCTGCGTTAATGCAAGTGCCGAAATTCGATCTCGCTAGCGCAGATAGAGATGCTAGAGGTGACGGACCCGGAAACGCTGCAGCCCGCCTCTGAGGGTCCGTCACTCAATGATGGCACATCGCTAGCGCACGCCCATTTTGGCATGCGTTGGCGATGCGTCTGAAATAGGGCTTAATGGCAGCGTTAATGAACTGCGTTACACAGCATTATGCCGCGGTGTAACGCAGTCCATCTAATGGACTGCTTAAACGTAATGTGAACCCAGCCTAAGAGGGGAGTAGAGAAGAAGATCTTGTGAGGATTGATGGTTGCGTGTAGGTAAGTACCGGGAGACCATGTCGCAGATGTATGGAGGAGACTGGTTGTGGATGGCTTTGTATGTCATATTAAAGGTTTTGAACTGTAGCCTCTGGACGATAGGAAGCCAGTGAAGGGCTTGGCATAGGGGAAATGCTGGGGAATAGCGTGGAGACAGGTAGATTAGTCGGGCAGCAGAGTAGGATGGATTGAAGTGGTGCCAGAGTGCTAGAGAGTAGGAGGTTGCAGTAGTCAATGCGGGAGATGATAAGAGTGTGCACTAGCGTTTTTGTGGCTTCATTGTCGAGGAATGCACGGATCCAGGAAATAATTTTGAGTTTGAGATGGCAGGAGGAGGCAAGGGCTTGGATATATGGCTTGAAAGAGAGGGCAGAGTCAAGGATCACCCCGAGGCACCGAGCATTCGGGACTGGGGAAAGTGAGCAGCCATTGACATTGATGGATAGGTCTGGTGGAGGGGTAGAGGGAGATGGGGGAAAGATAAATTCTGTTTTGTCCATATTCAGTTTTAGAAAGTGAGCAGAAAAGAAGGCCGAGATAACAGACATACAATGTGGGATTTTGGTAAGGAGGTGATGTCAGGTCCGGACAGATAGATCTGCGTGTCATTGGCGTAGAGATGATAATGTAAACCATGGGATTCTATGAGCTGTCCCAAGCCAAAGGTTTAGATGGAGAAGAGTAGGGGTCCCAGAACTGAGCCTTGAGGGACACCGACAGACAAGGAGCGAGGTGAGGAGGTGGTGTGGGAGACACAAAGTTCGGTCTGTTAGATTTGACAAGATCCAGGATAGGGCCAAGTCTGTGATACCAAGAGATGATAGAATCTGTAGAAGGAGAGAGTGGTACACAGTGTCAAAGGCAGAAGACAGGTCCAGGAGAAGGAGGACAGAGTAGTGTCGCTTTTGTTCTTTATTAAGTACGTGACTGTGCATTTTGAGTAGTTATCTATGGAGGTCACCATATATCTATTACCTCCTGATGTGGTCGCTTTCATGGGTTCACATACATCAGTGTGTACCAAGTCAAGTGGTCTTGTGCCTTTTGTCTCACTCTCTTTAGGTATAGATACTCTTGTAGCTTTAGATTTTATACAACATTCACATTTTACGGTAATTGAGCAATCAGATATCAATAGGTCTTTAGTCATATTCCTCTTTTGTAACACCATTATACTCTCAGGATGTCTGTGTCCTAGACGTCCATGCCACACATAAGTTATGTGTACATAACTTCATCTGTTCCTTTAATGTTTCTAGATGAAATAATTGTTCACCTGCTTTGACATTATTACCTTAGCCAAGCAATCCTCCCTCACACATAGCATACAGTATATAGACAAGTCGCCCATCCTCAATCATAGCATACAGTATGTTAAGTCCACCTGACGCACACACAGCATATATAGCAAAGTCCCCCCTCCCACATACTGTCTAGCAAAGAAGGGAGCATTTATTTATTGCACTGAGCGGTGCAGAGCTTCACCTCCGGCTCCCCAGCCTCCCCCACCCGCTCCTCTGAAAAAGTAGAGAAGTTCCTGCTTTCGGGCGACGCACAGCGATCACTCACCATTGGGGAGCTCTGCCATTTTCCCTCCTTCTCCCTCTGTCCGTGGTGGGTTGTCGGTGGGCCGGACTCGGGGCTGCGGTGGTGCTGGGAGTCTTCCCGCAGCGAGCCGGCGCCATATTGAAAGACGCCCCAGAATGCAGAGGACCAGAGCAGTGAGATTCAATAACATCAAGTAGTGCGGTGGCACCTCACAGTAGCTCTTGCTGCTCAGGAGGGGGTTTTGTGGGAGGAGGGAGAAGAAAACAACAATATAAAATAACAAGGAGAGGGGACAGAATGAAATTAAAAAAGAGAGGATAAGAGGGGACAAGGAAGAAAGCGTCCTATACTGCCTGAAGTACCAATATATAATAAGAGGACTCATCAGTTAATTGCCCATAACCCTCGGAAGCTTCTGGCTCTAAGATCTCTCTTTAATCTTTCTAAAATAATTTTGGGCTGCAATAAATGCCACATTACTAGAGACAAGAACTATTTACAAGATCAGAGTTATTTCTGAGACAACGGAGACATCTAGTGGCTTACTTTAGAACTATGCCTAAAAATACCACATAAATTCTTTATCATCTGGAACCCCATCCGCATCCTATCTGGCACTACTAGAGACCTTTCCATTACAAATTGCCCTGAAAATTTACTTTGCACGGTGTGACCCTGATATAACTATTAGGGCTAATATCAGCAACTTTGGAATCTTTTTACAGTGCCCTGTAACCAGTGGCGTAACTACAAAGTTATGGGCCCTGGTGCGAACTTTCAAATGGGGCCCCCCCACCATGCCAAAATATTTTGCACCCAAATTCACATTTTCCCTATTAATTTTGCACACTATAGCTTTATTGCAAAGTTGTATAGTGTGACCTCAGTTGCATAACTATCCGGTGCCCCATCCTGGTATATATTTGTCCCCCGTACTGCCATTGTTATGTAATGTATAAAAGAAAATAAACCATTATACTCATCAGGGGCTAACATAGAAGTCATGGGGAGACATATAAGAAGTATAATGCACCCCCATAGTCCTCCTTATAGTATAATACACTCCCCATAGTCCCCCATATAGTATTGTACACTCCTCAGTCCTCCATATAGTATAATACACTCCTCAGGCTCCGTATATTAAAATACACTCCTCATAGTGCTCCATATAGCATAATACACTCTTCGTAGTGCTCCATATAGTATAATACACTGCTCAGTCCTCCATATAGTATAATGCACCCCTCATAGTCCTCCATATAGTATAATACACTCCTCAGTCCTCCATTTAGTATTATACACTCCACATAGTCCTCCATATATTAAATATATTGGGACCGGAGCGTCGCGAGGAGCAGCGGGAAAGGCACCGGAAGGTGAAAATAGCACAATTTTTTATTTTTTTTAAATTATTTTTAACATTAGATCTTTTTACTATTGATGCTGCATAGGCAGCATCAATAGTAAAAAGTTGGTCACACAGGGTTAATAGCAGCGGTAACAGACTGCATTACACCGTGTTATGCCACAATGTAACGCAGTCCGTTTAACGGACTGCTAAACCGCTATGGGGGCACTGACTGGAGGGGAGTAGGGAGGGGCCAATTCGTGGCCGGACTGTGCCTGTCGAGGATTGGTCGCGGCCGGCTTTCCATGACAGACAAACAGACGGAAGTGACCCTTAGACGATTATATAGATAGATACTGCGACTATATACAGCAGTATCACCTATATAACGAATATGAAGTAGTCTATGCATTACACAGATGATACTGCAAATGTTGGATACACATTATATATACTGCTACTGCTGTATATAATGATAGTATCACCTATATAATGTATATACAGCAATCTATACACATTCTATAGGAAATACTGCTACTGTATATACGTTATATATAGGTGATACTGCTGTGTGTGTGTGTATAAATACACCGTCCGCAGTGTCAACTATAACGAATATACACATCAGTAGCAGTATTGCCTATAGAATGTATATAGACTGCTGTATATACATTATTTAGGTGATACTATCATTATATACAGAAGCAGCCAGTATCACATATATTGTATATACAGCAGTCTATATATATTTTACAGGAGATACTGCTACTGTATATACGTTATATATAGGTGATACTGCTGGGTATGTGTGTGTGTATATATACATACACCGTCCGCAGTGTCACCTATAACGAATATACCCATCAGTAGCAGTATTGCCTATAGAATGTATATAGACTGCTGTATATACATTATATAGATGATACTATCATTATATACAGAAGCAGCCAGTATCACTTATATATTGTATATACAGCAGTCTATATACATTCTATAGGCAATACTACTACTGATGTGTATATACGTTAAATATAGGTGATACTGCTGGGTATATATGTACGTGTGTGTATATATACACACACACACACACCAGTATGGCCTATATAACGAATATACACATCAATAGCAGTATTTCCAATATAATGTATATAGACATATATATACACATTATATAGGTGATACTGCTGTATATAATCACTGTATCACCTATATAATGTATGTATAGCAGTCTATATACATTATATAGTGAATACTGCTACTGATGTGTATATACGTTATATAGGTGATACTGCTGTGTATATATGTACGGGTGTGTATATATATATATATATATATATATATATATACACACACACCGCAGTGTCACCTATACAATCCATATAAATCAGTAGCAGCATTCCCTATATAATATATATAGGCTGCTATACATACATTATATAGGTGATACAGTGATTATATACAGCAGTATCACCTATATAATGTATATATAGCAGTCTTTACACATTATATAGGTGCAACTGCTGTATATACACATTAAAAAAAAATCATCGTGGGACTTACCCAGGTCCCTGAGATGGGGGGGAGGTAGGATAAAGGGCTGAGGTGGGTCGGGTCCTAGCATCGGCGGTAGAGGATCCCAGGCAGGCTGGCAGCATTGGTGAGAGGCAGAGCAGTCTTCTCTGACGCTGGTTCAGGCCGGCCAGCGTCAGACACACAGGTGGAGGTTCCAGCGTCGGCGGTAGAGGATCCAGGCCGCAGCCAGGCAGCATTGGCGAGCACGCAGTCTTCTCTGACGCTGGTTCAGGCCGGCCAGCGTCAGACACAGGTGGAGGTCCCAGCGTCGTTGGTAGAGGATCCCGCAGGAAGCCAGCATTGGTGAGAGCAGTCTTCTCTGACGCTGGTTCGGGCCGGCCAGCGTCAGACACAGGTGGAGGCGCGCGTCCTACTGCGCGCCAGCCTTTTCAAATATCGCAGTGTGCACGCGGGGTCTCCTGCTTGCCCGCACTCGCAAGGGCAGCAGCAGCAGACGAGCACACGCAGGCGGCAGGATCAAAGACCGCGGCCATGCTCATTGCTCCCGCGACCCGCACTGACGCCGGCCGCCGTGGGAGGCCCTTGTCAGTGCGAGCAACTAAACACGAGCATACAGGAACATTTAAAGGGCCGGCTGGAGGGATAGTGCGCGCCGCTATGTAGTATCGCTGCCGGTCTGACCTGCCGGGCGGCGGGCCCCTGACCTGCCGGGCCCCGTCGCAGTGGCGACCGCTGCGACCGCGGTAGTTACGCCACTGCCTGTAACCCCTTTACCCCCAAGGGTGGTTTGCACGTTAATGACCGGGCCAATTTTTACAATTCTGACCACTGTCCCTTTATCAGGTTATAATTCTGGAATGCTTCAACGGATCCTGATGATTCTGACAATGTTTTCTCGTGACATATTGTACTTCATGATAGTGGTAAAATTTCTTTGATATTACCTGTGTTTATTTGTGAAAAAAACGGAAATTTGGCGAAAATGTTGAAAGTTTCGCAATTTTCCAACTTTGAATTTTTATGCCGTTAAATCACAGAGATATGTCACACAAAATACATAATAAGTAACATTTCCCACATGTCTACTTTACATCAGCACAATTTTGGAACCAAAATTTTTTTTTTGTTAGGGAGTTATAAGGGTTAAAAGTTGACCAGCAATTACTCATTTTTACAACACCATTTTTTTTAGGGACCACATCACATTTGAAGTCACTTTGAGGAGTCTATATGATAGAAAATACCCAAGTGTGACACCATTCTACAAACTGCACATCTCAAGGTACTCAAAACCACATTCAAGAAGTTTATTAACCCTTCAGGTGTTTCACAGGAATTTTTGGAATGTTTAAATAAAATTAACATTTAACTTTTTTCACAATAAATTTACTTCAGCTCCAATTTGTTTTATTTTACCTAGGGTAACAGGAGAAATTGGACCCCAAAAGTTGTTGTACAATTTGTCCTGAGTAGGCCGACACCCCATATGTGGGGGTAAACCACTGTTTGGGCGCATGGCAGAGCTCGAAAGGGAAGGAGCGCCATTTGACTTTTCAATGCAAAATTGACAGGAATTGAGATGGGACGCCATGTCGCGTTTGGAGAGCCCCTGATGTGCCTAAACATTGAAATCCCCCCACAAGTGACACCATTTTGGAAAGTAGACCCCCTTAGGAACTTATCTAGAGGTGTGGTGAGCACTTTGACCCACCAAGTGCTTCACAGAAGTTTATAATGTAGAGCCGTAAAAATAAAAAATCCTATTTTTTCACAAAAATAATTTTTCGCTCCCAATTTTTTATTTTCCCAAGGGTAAGAGAAGAAACTGGACCTCAAAAGTTGTTGTGCAATTTGTCCTGAGTATGCTGATACCCCATATGTGGGGGTAAACCACTGTTTGGGTGCATGGCAGAGTTCGAAAAGGAAGGAGCGCCATTTGACTTTTCAATGCAAAATTGACTGGAATTGAGATGGGACGTCATGTCGCGTTTGGAGAGCCACTGATATGCCTAAACATTGAAACCCCCCACAAGTGACCTCATATTGGAAACTAGACCCCAAGGAACTTATCTAGATGTGTTGTGAGAACTTTGCACCCCCCCAAGTGTTTCACTACAGTTTATAACGCAGAGCCGTGAAAATAAAAAATCATTTTTTTCACACAAATTATTTTTTAGCCCCCAGTTTTGTATTTTCCCAAGGGTAACAGAAGAAATTGGACCAGAAAAGTTGTTGTCCAATTTGTCCCGAGTGCGCCGATACCCCATATGTGGGGGGGAACCACTGTTTGGGCGCATGGCAGAGCTCGGAAGGAAAGGAGCCCCTGATGTACCTAAACAGTAGAAACCTCCCACAAGTGAGCCCATATTGGAAACTAGACCCCCCAAGGAACTTATCTAGATGTGTTGTGAGAACTTTGAACCCCCAAGTGTTTCACTATATTTTATAACACAGACTCCACACAAAACTCACAAAGGCTATAGTAAACTTGTGGCTGAGAGAAAAATAGTACATCTCTCCCAATATTTTTGCCCAAATCTACGGGACAATATAGGATACTCCACAATACATATAGAACAAGAGAACGGAGTATATAATTCCCAATACTCATATTTTTAAAACCCCTTTTGAAAAAGCAGACCGCGAAACGTGCGTCAGGGGGCCGCTTGTGGAACTAGGAGAGACATCCACATATTATGGGTAAGCTGCTTCACATGCATATATGTTGATAATTGACTAATCTGTTTTGCACTATGGCACTTTATTTAATGATGAAATCATGGAGGACTATGGTATTTGCCGTATAGGTCCATAATCATATATTTTGTGTAATGTCAGCAGCCCCAGGGATGTAATAAATTTCTTTCCTGTTCCTTAGCCTACCATTTGTTTCCTCCTCACCTTACTTGTGATTTATGTATTCGTGTTATTGATGTAATTTTGATATTATTATCTACAATAAAAATGTACATTTTTAAAAAAATATGAGTATTGAGTTTATAACACAGAGCCGTGAAAAAAAAAATCCTTTTTTTTCCACATAAATTATCTTTAAGCCCCCAGATTTGTATTTTCCCATGGGTAACAGGAGAAATTGGACCCCAAAAGTTGTTGTCCAATTTGTCCTGAGCACGCTGATACCCCATACGTTGGAGTAAACCCCCGTTTGGGCGCACAGGAGAGCTCGGAAGGTAAGGAGCACTGTTTTACTTTTTCAATGCAGAATTGGCTGGAATTGAGATCGGACGCCATGTAGAGATTGGAGAGCCCCTGTTGTGTCTAAACAGTGGAAACCCTCCATTCTAACTGAAACCCTAACCCGAATCCCAACCATAACCCTAACCACGCCCCTAACCCTAATCCCAACTGTAAATGTAATCTAAACCCTAACTTTAGACCCAACCCTAACTTTAGTCCCAACCCTAACCCCAACCCTAACTTTAGCCCCAACTCTAACCTTAACTTTATACCCAACCCTAACTTTAGCCTTAACCCTAACTTTAACCCCAACCCTAACTTTAGCCCCAACCCTAACTTTAGCCCCAACCCTAACTTTAGCCCCAACCCTAACTTTAGCCCCAACCCTAACCCCAATCCAAACTTTAGCCCCAACCCTAACCCTAACTTTAGCCTCAACCCGAACTTTAGCCCCAACCCTAACTTTAGCCCCAACCCTAACTTTAGCCCCAACCCTAACTTTAGCCCCAACCCTAACTTTAGCCCCAACCCTAACCCCAACCCAAGCTTTAGCCCCAACCCTAACCCTAACTTTAGCCCCAACCCGAACTTTAGCCTTAACCCTAACTTTAGCCCCAACCCTAACTGTAGCCCCAACCCTAACCCTAATGGGAAAATGGAAATAAATACATTTTTTAAAATGTTATTATTTTTCCCCTAACTAAGGGGGCGATGAAGGGGGGTTTGATTTACTTTTATAGCGGGTTTCTTAGTGGATTTTTAAGATTGGCAGCCGTAATACACCCTAAAAGACGCTTTTTATTGCAAAAAATAGTTTTTGCGTCTCCACATTTTGAGAGCTATAATTTTTCCATATTTTGGTCCACAGAGTCAAGCGAGGTCTTGTTTTTTGCGGGACGAGTTGATGTTTTGTATTGGTACCATTTTCGGGCACGTGACATTTTTGATCGCTTTTTATTCCGATTTTTGTGAGGTAGAATGAACAAAAACCAGCTATTCATGAATTTCTTTTGGGGGGGGGGGGGGGGCGCTTATACCGTTCCGCGTTTGGTAAAATTGATAAAGCAGTTTTATTCTTCGGGTTAGTACGATTACAGCGATACCTCATTTATATCTTTTTTATGTTTTGGCGCTTTTATACGATAAAAACTATTTTACATAAAAAATAATTATTATTGCATTGCTTTATTCTGAGGACTATAACTTTTTTATTTTTTCGTTGATGACGCTGTATGGCGGCTCGTTTTTTTTGCGGGACAAGATGACGTTTTCAGCGGTACCATGGTTTTTTATATCCGTCTTTTTCCACTTTTTGCTTGGCGGTATGATAAGGCTAGGGTCACATTGCGTTAGTGCAATCCGTTTAGCGCTAACGCTAGCGGATTGCGCTAACGCAATGTTTTTTATGGGGCCGCGTTCGGGGTCGCGGTAACGTCCCCGCTCTCGCAGATCCCCGATCTGCGAGAGCGGGGAACGGACCGCGGGCGCGCCTCGGACGCTGCAAGCAGCGTCCGCGGCATGCCAGGAATCTCCGGCGCGTCGCTAGCGCGTGCCGAACATGGCACGCGCTAGTGTAGCGCGTTCCCATTAGCGTGAATGGGCACGTTAACGGCCGCGTTGCACGGCGTTAATTTCGCCGTGCAATGCTGTCCGTTTAACGCGGTCCCATAACGCAATGGGAACCCAGCCTAAAGCATCATTTTTTGCCTCTTTTTTTATGGTGTTCACTGAAGGGGTTAACTAGTGGGACAGTTTTATAGGTTGGGTTGTTATGGACGCGGCGATACTAAATATGTGTACTTTTATTGTTTTTTTTTTTATTTAGATAAAGAAATGTATTGATTGGAACTTTTTTTTTTCTTTATTTAGGAATTTTTTTTTTTTTTACACACATGTAAATACTGCAATCATCTTTGATCACAGTGTGCCAGGGTTAATGTGCCAGGAGCGGTCCGTGACCGCTCCTGGCACATAGTGTAGGATGTCAGCTGCCATAGTCAGCTGACACCCGATCCCGATCGGCCGCGCTTCCCCCTTGAGCGTGGCTTATCGGTGATGACGTTCTATCCCGTCGGTGGTCATACGGGCCCATACCACCTTGACGGGATAGTGCGTCAGATGTCACAAAGGGGTTAAAACATCTTTAGGCTGAACTGAATTCCCCCCCCCCCTACCAATATCTTAATGGAGCTTACCAAATATTATTAAACAACAGAGCCTCTTTGGTAGGGTTTTACAGACAATTTGCTATTACCATTAGCACATCAAAGTGGGATTTCATCGTTGAGATTAATATCTTGAGGTTTTTTTGTAAGACTCATGCTATATACCCACATCCTTAAGCAGAACACAGAATTGCCCCATAACTTTCTGAAATTCAACATGGAGGGCATGGGCAGCCCTGGTGAGTTGTGACTATAGCGCACTAGGTCTGGCACCATGGGCACTAAAATGCACTGAAATGTATACAGGAAATAAATATATCTTGGTACCGTGTTAGCCAGTGGATAGAAAAATATTTAGAATTGAGAGTCCTCAGTGGTTGAGCCATTAAAAGGTATCAACCACTGAGGACTCTCAATTCTAAATATTTTTCTGAAATGTATAGTCAACCTCCATGTTTAGAGATGTTGGATACAGGAGGTCTTTAAAAAAATGCGTCCCAAAAAATCCACTGCACCTGAAACCAGCACCAGATTGATTACACATTTATTATCTCAGCGTACAAAAACAACAAGTCGCAGTATGTCTGCCTCACAATCACCCTCAACAAATTCTAAAAGTCCTCCCCTGAGGTCTCAGCAGACTGATACAACTTCATTGACAAATATGATACCAATGACGATGGAAGAACTTTTAACAACCATCCAGGATACTTTTAAAGCAGAACTGTCGACTACTGTAGACAACTTCACACAACAAATCCAAGATATTGCTCAAAGAACCAATGATCTGGAGAAAAGAATGAATGACACTGCTGACACCATTGAATATGACAGAGAGCAACTACAAGAACAAGATGCTAGAATTGATTTCCTAGAGCTTAAATGTAAAGATCTTGAGAATCATACACGACGAGGAAATCTTGGAATCAAGGACTACCAGAAAACAACACCAATCTAATGGAAATAACCTTGAATCTTTTCAGTGCTCTCCTACCACAAGCAGATCCCAACACTTTAGGGATTACAAGGATCCAGAGCGCTAGGTGGACCCAAACAAGAGACTTGATCCTAAAAGCGGCTCGCAATAAAACGAATTTACCGCGTGTCCCAGATACTGTCTCTATATTCCCTGACATTTGCCCGGCGACTTTAATGAGAAGAACAATGAAGGATACAACAATGGCTCTAATCAAAGCAAACATCAAGTATAGGTGGGGATTCCCACATGCATTACTCTTCTCACATGGTCACTCCACGTATTCGCCAAAAAAATCAGGAAGAAGGAAGAAGGGCATTAAAAAAGTACCAATACCTGGTTTTAAAAAACCAAAACAGTGCTTGATTGGCCAGCAAACTCGCCTGACCTTAATGCCATAGAGAATTGTCAAGAGGAAGATAAGAGACACCAGACCAAACAATGCAGATGAGCTGAAGGCTGCTATCAAATCAACCTGGGCTTCCATAACACCTCAGCAATGCCACAGGCTGATCGCCTCCATGCCACGCCGCATTGATGCAGGAAATGATGCAAAAGGAGCCCCGACCAAGTACCGAGTGCATTTACTGAACATACATTTCAGTAGGCCAACATTTCGGATTTTAAAATCATTTTTCAACCTGTGTTTATAAAGTTTTCTAATTAATTGAGATAATTACTTTTGGGTTTTCATTGGCTGTAAGCCATAATCAACATTAACAGAAAAAAAAATACTTGAAATGAATCACTCTGTTTGCAATCACTCTATATAATAATATATTAGTTTCACTTTTTGTATTGAAGAACTGAAATAAACTAACTTTTTGATTATATTCTAATTTTGTGAGAAGCGCATGTACTTTGCAGTCCACTCACCATCCTGTAGCTCTTCTTTCAATTTGCTCCAGTTTTTCCATGTCATTTTTAAAATTTAGTTCCCAGAACGGGACTCGGTAATCCAGACGAGGACTGACCAAGGAAGTATAGAGGGGATCATTTCACGTGATCTAGACTCTATGGTTCTCTTAATACATCCTAGAACTATGTTTGCCCTTTTTGCTGCTGCTTCGCACTGTTGACTCATATGAGTCTGTGATCAATTAGTATACCAAAGTCTTTTTCACATGTGGTATTTGCTTAGTACTATTCCTTCCATTCTGTAGATGTAATTTTGTTTTTTCTTGCCCAGATGTAGAATCTTGCATCTTTTCCTGTTAAATACCATTCTATTAGTTGCTGCCAATTTTTTAAGCTTATCTAGATCCTTCTGAATCCTTTCTCTGTCTTCTCTAGTGTTAGCTATCCCTCCTAGCTTTGCAGCATCTGTAAATTTGATTACTCAAGTCATGAGTAAGACTGCGTAGTGCAGTCGAAACACGTCGGCTGGGTCATGTCGACCATGTACATTTTCCTTTTGAAAATTAAAAAGAAAAGAAAAATCCAGTCCTGTTGAGCAGGACTCCAATTTTTTCTATTTTCATTCTCCAATAGTGTTTTCTGTTCTTCTCAGCAACTACAGGAAAAATGGAACCTCATCATAAATTAATTTATCATTATATTCAGATACGACAAATCTTTGATGCACAAAACAGGATTTAGAAACCTTAAATGAAGTCAGACATGTTGCTGAACACAATAGCAAATTCAGGGAGAACGTCTGGTATGATTTCTGGACTTCATAAAATGTCGCCATCTAAATTTTTGGAAAATTATCCCCTTGTAAATATGGGTAAATGGAAAAGGGACATAAAGCTCGATACTGACGACCAATGGACAAACATCATTGCAGTGGTCAGATCTATATACATTACCTAAGGGAACTTAGGGAAAGTAGCAGTCGGTCGGAATACGTACGGAGGCCAAAGGTCCGAAGTGCTTAGCGGAAGCTGCAGAACTTATACACATGCTGCGGGATTCTAAATTATTATAAATGTGTAATCGTAATTAGCAGGTTTGGTTGGAGACTGCATGGTTATTTTATTAGGGAATGTAGAAGAACCGACACTTGACACACATGGTAAAACTGCGGTAGGACATTTATTGTTTCTTGTACATAAATTGATAACATTTAGATGGATTCAGAAGAACTCTCCTACAAAATGTGATAAACAAAGTCATTACTACAGGACTGTATGAGAAAGTGATTTATTCTAAAAGAAACACAAGATGTAAAAATAAGAGAATCCAGGCACTAGGGCTGGGTACTTCGGGCCTGGCCTCCATCATGTTAGTACGAGACGGGGTATTTGTCCCTGGAGCTTCTCTACTCGGTATAATGAGACTCACTGATCTGGTTGATATACAGAGCGTTTGTGCAAAATAGAAACTACCTAAATACGAGGCCTTGTCTGATCTATATATCATTGCATAAAGAACTCTGGAGATGGCGCTATTCTTCTGTATAAAATATGTGATGTTCCTGTACCCCTAATATTTCTGAACCTCGCACGGACCAGGGCAAAGCACCCGCAATGAATCTAATAGAAGAACAGGTGTGTCCAACGAATGTTGAAGGTAAAAATTAACTTTTAATGAACAAAAATAAAAGTAGTCCATACATATGGTGTCCAGCGCTATAAACACAGTGGCTCAGAGCCTAGCAACGATCTACGCGTTTTGACCTAGTGGTCATAGTCGTGATCTGAATTAAAGGCAAGGTCATACAATTAAATAGTCTTCTCCAAGACTTTCATTGGTGGATATTTGCATATAATCATTCCCACCTGCCCGAAAGTAGTGCACATAAACATTTAAAATTAACATATTTAACAAGAACAATATAAAATACATTTTATACATTTTTGGAGTGACTCAAAGCATATTTCTAATGGTAAAGATACTCAATATTGGGCGATAAGATCATGCCTCGCATTTAGTCCATGTGGAACACGGGTATTTAATATATAGATCCAATAGGATTCTCTATTTAATAATTTCTTTTTGCAATTACGTCCTCTGTGGGGTTTGTAAACTTTTTCAATACCGTAGAATTTAAAATGCGATGTGTTTCCCCTGAAATTCCTACAGCTGCAGCATTTGTAGCGTCAGAAAGGTGACGGCGAATGCAGGTTTTCAAAGAGCAAGTTGTACATCCCGTGTATTGCCGTTTACACTGAGTGCACTCAATGACATACACAACATAAGCAGTGTTACAGTTTATATAATCCCTAATTTGATGGGTAGATGAATTAAAGGAACTAAATTCTTTTGTTTTAACCGCATGTTCACATGTTATACAGCGGTTTGCTCCGCACTTGAAAAACCCTTTAAAATCTAGCCATTTTTTATTTTTAGATATGTTATCTGGTTGACTATAAAATAAACTAAATCACCAAATGTCTGAATATCAACAGGCACTTCAATCATCAATACAACCCTATTCCCATTATTCCCATATATACAGTGGGGCAAAAAAGTATTTAGTCAGTCAGCAATAGTGCAAGTTCCACCACTTAAAAAGATGAGAGGCGTCTGTAATTTACATAATAGGCAGACCTCAACTATGGGAGACAAACTGAGAAAAAAAAATCCAGAAAATCACATTGTCTGTTTTTTTATCATTTTTTTTGCATTTTATGGTGGAAAATAAGTATTTGGTCAGAAACAAACAATCAAGATTTCTGGCTCTCACAGACCTGTAACTTCTTCTTTAAGAGTCTCCTCTTTCCTCCACTCATTACCTGTAGTAATGGCACCTGTTTAAACTTGTTATCAGTATAAAAAGACACCTGTGCACACCCTCAAACAGTCTGACTCCAAACTCCACTATGGTGAAGACCAAAGAGCTGTCAAAGGACACCAGAAACAAAATTGTAGCCCTGCACCAGGCTGGGAAGACTGAATCTGCAATAGCCAACCAGCTTGGAGTGAAGAATTCAACAGTGGGAGCAATAATTAGAAAATGGAAGACATACAAGACCACTGATAATCTCCCTCGATCTGGGGCTCCACGCAAAATCCCACCCCGTGGGGTCAGAATGATCACAAGAACGGTGAGCAAAAATCCCAGAACCACGCGGGGGGACCTAGTGAATGAACTGCAGAGAGCTGGGACCAATGTAACAAGGCCTACCATAAGTAACACACTACGCCACCATGGACTCAGATCCTGCAGTGCCAGACGTGTCCCACTGCTTAAGCCAGTACATGTCCGGGCCCGTCTGAAGTTTGCAAGAGAGCATTTGGATGATCCAGAGGAGTTTTGGGAGAATGTCCTATGGTCTGATGAAACCAAACTGGAACTGTTTGGTAGAAACACAACTTGTCGTGTTTGGAGGAAAAAGAATACTGAGTTGCATCCATCAAACACCATACCTACTGTAAAGCATGGTGGTGGAAACATCATGCTTTGGGGCTGTTTCTCTGCAAAGGGGCCAGGACGACTGATCCAGGTACATGAAAGAATGAATGGGGCCATGTATCGTGAGATTTTGAGTGCAAACCTCCTTCCATCAGCAAGGGCATTGAAGATGAAACGTGGCTGGGTCTTTCAACATGACAATGATCCAAAGCACAAAGCCAGGGCAACGAAGGAGTGGCTTCGTAAGAAGCATTTCAAGGTCCTGGAGTGGCCTAGCCAGTCTCCAGATCTCAACCCTATAGAAAACCTTTGGAAGGAGTTGAAAGTCCGTGTTGCCAAGCGAAAAGCCAAAAACATCACTGCTCTAGAGGAGATCTGCATGGAGGAATGGGCCAACATACCAACAACAGTGTGTGGCAACCTTGTGAAGACTTACAGAAAACGTTTGACCTCTGTCATTGCCAACAAAGGATATATTACAAAGTATTGAGATGAAATTTTGTTTCTGACCAAATACTTATTTTCCACCATAATATGCAAATAAAATGATTAAAAAACAGACAATGTGATTTTCTGGATTTTTTTTTCTCAGTTTGTCTCCCATAGT
Organism: Ranitomeya imitator; assembly: GCF_032444005.1. NCBI lineage: Eukaryota > Metazoa > Chordata > Amphibia > Anura > Dendrobatidae > Ranitomeya > Ranitomeya imitator. Next base: position 374,471,207 of record NC_091283.1, read on the forward strand.
TGAGGTCTACCTATGATGTAAATTACAGACGCCTCTCATCTTTTTAAGTGGTGGAACTTGCACTATTGCTGACTGACTAAATACTTTTTTGCCCCACTGTATATCGACATGAGACAAAATAGAGATCCCACAACAATAACTGAAGGTTAAAACTAGAATTTTATTAACAATAAATCAAAACAGTTCAAATATAGCAAGAATTTCCGTAATAGGGGATGCCAAATAACATATTAAGAGAGCTACAGCACAGTAACACACAAAACATCTCCCTGCTCTGCCACCCGGCCGCTATGGGGCCCTTGAGCAGGCGGGGGGCCCGGAGCCAGCAGTGGGCCCCCCGCCGTCATCAAAAGATCAGCTGTACTGGCGTTTAGCCGATACAGCTGATCGCATTGATGAGAGGAGCGCTGCACTCCTCCCATCATTAACCTGTCAGTGCCGGCGTCTGACGTCGCCAACACTGACAGCGGATGCGATTACGTCACTGCCCGGCGCCCGCTGTCAGGAAATCAGCGGGAGCAGCGCAGGAACCAGGAGGAAGAGAGGTGAGTATTTATTTTTTATGGGTGCTGCCGCCTTATTACAGGGTCTGCCTATGGGGATCTGCCGTCTTATTACAGGGTCTGCCTATGGGGGGGCTGCCTTATTACAGGGCCTGACTATGGGGGCTGCCTTCTAACAGGGTCTGCCTATAGGGGTGCTGCCTCATTACAGGGCCTGACTATGGGGGCTGCCTTCTAACAGGGTCTGCCTATAGGGGTGCTGCCTCATTACAGGGTCTGCCTATGGGGGGCTGCCTTATTACAGGGTCTGACTATGGGGGCTGCCTTATTACAGGGTCTGACTATGGGGGTGCTGCCTTATTACAGGGTCTGACTATGGGGGTGCTGCCTTATTACGGGGTCTGCCTATGGGGGTGCTTCCTTATTACAGGGTCTGACTATGGGGGTGCTGCCTTATTACAGGGTCTGACTATGGGGGCACCCTTATGACAGGGTCTGACTATGGGGGCTGCCTTATGACAGGGTCTGACTATGGGGGTGCTGCCTTATTATGGGGTCTGCCTATGGGGGTGCTGCTTTATTACAGGGTCTTACTATGGGGGTGCTGCCTTATTACAGGGTCTGCCTATAGGGGGGGCTGCCTTATTACAGGGTTTGACTATGGGGGTGCTGCCTTATTACAGGGTCTGCCTATAGGGGTTCTGCCTTATTAAGGGGTCTGCCTATGGGGGTGCTGCATTACATGGTCTGACTATGGGGGCTGCCTTATTACAGGGTCTGCCTATAGGGGTGCTGCCTTATTACAGGGTCTGACTATGGGGGTGCTGCCTTATCACAGGGTCTGACTATGGGGGTGCTGCCTTATCACAGGGTCAGACTATGGGGGCTGCCTTATCACAGGGTCCGACTATGGGGGTGCTGCCTTATTACAGGGTCTGACTATGAGGGCTGCCTTATGCAATAAAGTCTGCCTATGGGGAGCGCATTATACTATATTGTGGACTATTTGGTGCATTATGCTACTGTATATGGAGGCTATCTAGGGGGCCATCATACAGTATGGAGGCTACAGTGTGGGGGTCATTATACATTGTTGGAGCCATCAAACAGTTTGGAGGCTACTAAGGAGTCAGCATACTGTGTAGGTGTACTATACAGTGGGGGTGCATTATACTCTGTATAAGAGAGCATCATACTGTGTATAGGGGAGCTGTACAGGAGAGACTCGGGACATTATTAAATGTAAAGTGGGCACTCATTGTTATAGGGGAACTCAGGTTACTGTGGCTATCAAAGGGGCACACGGCAATATTACTTTCTAGGGGGCAAAATATGGGCACTGTTTTCTAGGGCACTTTCACCCAGCATTACTATATTATAGAGGGGTGCTTTAGAATTTAGAGGGCACATAGTAACACAGCAGGTGCAGTAATAGGGACACATACGGCAGCAGCGGCTCAGTATTGGGGTATCAGGTGCAGTAATAGGGACACATACGGCAGCAGCGGCTCAGTATTGGGGTATCAGCAGTATGAGGAGTTTGCGCAGGTTGGGAATAGATGGTGATGGCTGAAATGTGAGAAGTAAAACGTGTCTGTTGTATTCTCTGCAGACAAGTTGTAGCTGGAAGAAGCTGTCATGTCGGTCTGGGCCAGATGGAAAACACGGGAAAAATTAACGATTTCATCAGAAAGAACGTCAGCGGTAAGACATTATCTGTAACTGTGCAGTGATCTGTTATATGTTCTGTAGGACTGGTATCTACCACTAACCATATGGCGGTAATATCTATATTGGTCTTTATATAGAGATTATCTTCAGTAACAGCGCGGTCACCTGCTGAGGTTCACCTCCAGTATTAGGGCGCGTCACCCAGTTGTAATCAAGGTTACCTGGTTAGGGGCCCACTCAGAAGTTTCGCCTCCCCGAACCAAAACCCTAGCTACGCCTCTGGGCAGGATGGAAACATGGGGCAGGATGGAGTCATGGGGCAGGAAGGAGACATGGGGCAGAATGGAGACATGGGGGCAGGATGGAGATAAGGGGGCAGGATGGAGATGCGGGGGAAGGATGGAGACATGGGGGAAGGATCATGGGGCAGATGAGGCAGGATCATGATACAGATGGGGCAGGATCATGGGACAGATGGGGCAGGATGGGGAGATCATGAGGCAGGATGGAGAAACATGGGGCACGATGGGGAGATCATATGGAGCAGGATGGGACATCACGTGGGGGCAGAAAGGATACTCATGAGGGCAGGATGGGAAAACATATGGTTGGAGCCAGTAATGAGACACACGGGGGCCAGGATGGGGGATATTATTACCATATGGGCTAATTAAGGGACATTATTACTGCAGTGATGTATTTATTTTATTTTTTGAGGAAACTTTTAAATGGGGGGGTGGGGTCCTGTTAATGTGCAGAGTGACATGGTTGCCTCTTTTTCTTCATCTGGTGTAGTGTAGAAGTTGGGAAAAAATTAAGTAATATGCTCTAGATCAGGGGTCCCCAACTCCAGTCCTCAAGGCCCACCAACATGTCATGTTTCAGGATTTCCTTTGTCTTGCCCAGGTAATAATTGCATCACCTGTGCAATGCAAAGGAAATCCTGAAAACATGACCTGTTGGTGGGCCTTGAGGACTGGAGTTGGGGACCCCTGCTCTAGATCAGTGATTTTCAACCTTTTTTGAGCCGCGGCACACTTTTTATACTTAAAAAATCCCGGGGCACACCACCAACCAAAATGGCACAAAATGACACCAAAACAGTACATATTATACATAGAGTTAATAATATAGATTCTAAATGTATTTATACTCACTCAGTGTGAAACCTGGGCCTGTTTCGATAAACACAAAAGGGATATCCTAGCAGGAATGGTGGAAAGACACACACGAAGCTCTTCCTCAACAGTTCTCAGTCTCTCCCTGTTTTTAGTTTTTATCGCAGTCAAGCTTGAGAAGCCCAGCTCACATAGATATGTGGTCGAAAATGGGAGCAATGTCAAAATAGCTTTGTTGGCCAGAATAGGGAACTCCTTGGCAGCATATAACCAAAAACTGTCCAAAGGAAGATCAGCAAACTTTAGCTTTAAACCGCAATCTTGCTTCAGTTCAATGAGTTCCTCTTGCTCCTTTAAAGTCATGTCCTTTCCAGCAACGGATAATGAGCTGTATGGGTCCATAACCCCAGAGGTGTATCTAGGTTTTCTGGCACCCGGGGCAAGAATTCAGTTTGGTGCCGCCCCAGCACATATGTGATTTGTACACTTAGTCACGCGCCAATGAGCTGCTCTCCCTAATTCTCTGAATGTTCAGTGAAAATCTGAGAGAAGCAGGAAGAACACCTCATTGTCACATGACAGCAAATATGAAAATCACATATGAGTGAAGTGGCCATGTGATGGTTGCTGGAACCTGAAAGCAGAGCTTAATCCTGACAGTTAGGATATTACACGTTGTTTGGACTGGCTACAGGGCTTCATTTTATAATTAAAGGGTGCGTCCAGGTTTGAGATGAAAGTCTGCAATCATTCTATGTGACTGCAGGCTTCTGAATTCTCACAGCGCAAGCACTGCACACTTTTAGGATTCTCCCTTACCGGTGGCCAGAGTGGACGGTCATGACAGCACAAGTATGTGATTTGGATACTTCTGGCCACATTCTAACTAGACGTGTCCGGTCTCAGTCAATTCATTTTCATTGAATGAGGCCACACATGTCTAGTCAGCACGTGACCGCATGTATGTAAATCACCAACATCAGAGAATGATGATAGCAGTGTGCACTGTGAGAATTCAGAAGTCTGCAGTCACATAGTATGACTGCAGACTCATCACAACCTTGGACATCCCCTTTAATGTTCCTAACATAAATAAAAAATATGAGAATTAGTATCACAAAAAAAACACATTTACATCCAGGTACCTGATAGATGACGTTGTTTGTGGAGTCGCCTCTTTCTTTTCATCTTTACCTTGTCCAGATGCCATGATGACTTCTCATCCACCGGCAGAGCTCGTTTCTGCAGACTTCCATCTTCTCCTGTCTTCTGCAGCACATCCCGACACAACACCCTTAAGGATAGCAGTGTTATTATAATGCTCCGGAATAAAAATATCTGCCCTAGGCTGAGCCCCTGAGTAAATAATTGCCCCTCACTTTATTCCCAGCACATAATATGACCATCACTATCCCTCTTATGGTACATGCCATCCACACTGCCCTCTCTCTCTTTTCTATACTTCACACTGCCTTCTCATACTGTGTCCCTCCTAGAGAGCCCAGTCTCTCTACTGTGCCCCTTCATTACACTCCTCCTACTTGGCATACTGTCTCCTCCTGGCTGTTACCCTCACACTACTCAGTATCTATTCTGTATCCACTCACACTTTCATCTCCCCATACTGTCTGCACACATTTCTAATAGCCTCCTCATGTACATCCCCCCCTGCTAACATACCCCTTTGCTCTCTCCATATTTCCTCCTCACACATTCCCCCCTCACACATTCCCCCCGACTCCCCATACTGTCCTCACACATCCCATCACCGTTGCTCCCAATACTGTGTCAGCACACATTTTTCCCCTCGCTACTGTGTCCACCCCCATCTCCCCACTCACCCCCACAGAATATATCCACTCCCCTTCCGATAGAATAAATCCATCCCCTTCCACACAGAATAAATGCACCCTGCCCCACACATGCTAAATAAATTCCAGCCCCCCCACGTACACACTGAATAAATCCCACACACTGAATAAATCCCCCCCAAACACACTGAATAAATCTCCCCCACACACTGAATAAATCCCCCCCACACACACTGAATAAACCACCCCACACACACTGAACCCCCCACACACACACACTGAATAAACCCCCCCACACACTGAATAAATCCCCCCACACACACTGAATAAATCCCCCACACACACTGAATAAATCCCCCCCACACACAATAAATCCCCCCCACACACACTGAATAAATCCACACACACACACTGAATAAATCCCCCCCACACTCTTAATAAATCCCCCACACTCTGAATAAATCCCCCCACACTTAATAAATCCCCCCACACTCTGAATAAATCCCCCCACACACTTAATAAATCCCCCCCACACTTAATAAATCCCCACACACACTGAATAAATCCCCACACACACTTAATAAATCCCCCCCACACTCTGAATAAATCCCCCCACACACTTAATAAATCCCCCCCACACTCTGAATAAATCCCCCCACACACTGAATAAATCCCCACACACACTTAATAAATCCCCCCATACACACTGAATCTCCCCAACACACTTAATCCCCCCACACACACTGAATCTCCCCAACACACACTGAATAAATCCCACACACACTTAATAAATACCCCCACACACACACTGAATAAATCCCCCCCACTGAATAAATCCCCCCCAACACACTGAATAAATCCCCCCCCCCCCCCAACACACTGATTAAATCCTGACTCGCCCAAACACTGAATAAATATTCTCCATAAACACGCCCCACGCTGAATCTTCGGTGTCTTCAGCTCCACAACTACAGGAGCACTTACCACCAGGTCTCTTCTGTCTCCTGCGCGCCGGATAGTGACATCAGCAGCGTGATCACATGACTTGATCACGCTGCTGGCGTCGCTCTGACCCAGAGGTCATAGCCTCAATTGTACTCGCAGCTGGTAGATGTCTGAGTACAATTGATCTCCGGGAGCCGGCGCGCTGCAGCTTCTCTGTGCCGGCTGTCAGCTTGACAGTCGGCACAGAGAACAGCTGACTCCCAGTGCGGGGGCGGCAGAATGCAGCCGCCGGGGGAGACACTTTGGACCGCCGCATTAGGCGGCCCAACTGCGCCCCCCTGCCGGCTGCGCCCGTGGCACATGCCCCGGCTGCCCCCCCCTAGATACGCCACTGGGAACGTTACCTGCGGCACACCCGACCATGTGTCGCAGCACACTAGTGTGCCGCGGAACACTGGTTGAAAATCACTGCTCTAGATAACTGTTATTTCCTGCAGAGACGAACCCTGGCTGGAAGAAGTGATGGCGTTCTTTGCTGGATGAAGATGAAAAGCGAAGATGAAGGACTTCACCTAGAGACATCACTGATGAGTCAGTGTGTTATGTTATGAAAGGTAATTCAGTACCACAATGGACATAGAGGTCAGCGCACATACAGTTACCTGGCAATAACCAAAAAAACAAGAACGAGCTCTGAGACGTGGGAACTCTGTTGACCGCAATCCCTAATCCTCTCCAACCACACTAAAGGCAGCCGTGGATTGCGCCTAACGCTCCCTATGCAACTCGGCACGGCCTGAGAAACTAGCTAGCCTGAAGACAGAAAATAAGCCTACCTTGCCTCAGAGAAATCCCCCAAAGGAAAAGGCAGCCCCCACATATAATGACTGTGAGTTAAGATGAAAAGACAAACGTAGAGATGAAATAGATTTAGCAAAGTGAGGCCCAACTTTCTGAACAGAGCGAGGATAGGAAAGGTAACTTTGCGGTCAACACAAAACCCTACAGAAACCACGCAAAGGGGGCAAAAAGACCCTCCGTACCGAACTAACGGCACGGAGGTACACCCTCTGCGTCCCAGAGCTTCCAGCAAGCAGTAAAAAACAAATTGACAAGCTGGACAGAAAAAAACAGCAAACAAATAGCAAAGAGGAACTTAGCTATGCAGAGCATCAGGCCACAGGAACGATCCAGGAGGAAACAGGTCCAATACTAGAACATTGACTGGAGGCCAGATCAAAGCACTAGGTGGAGTTAAATAGAGCAGCACCTAACGACTTCACCACATCACCTGAGGAAGGAAACTCAGAAGCCGCAGTACCACTTTCCTCCACCAAGCTCACAGAGAGAACCAGCCGAAGTACCACTTGTGACCACAGGAGGGAGCTCTGCCACAGAATTCACAACAGTGTTACCTGTACACTGACACTATATACAGAGCTCCTGTGTATAATGTCACCAGTGATCACTGTATTACCTGTACACTGACACTATATACAGAGCTCCTGTGTATGTCACCGGGGATCACTATATTACCTATACACAGACACTGCATACTAAGTACAGATCTCCTGTGAATAATGGCACTTATGGTGATATCAGTATTGTGGTTTTTTTTACTAATTATCAGAATTGTAGTATTCAGTCACTATGTGGTAGTAATATGTGGTCCGGCCATGGTGTGGCAGTATTTGTCCCTTGTATGTGGTAATATAGATCACTATGTAGTGGTAATATGGTGTCTGGTCATGGTGTGGTTTTCAAGACTCCTTCATCAGGACACACCACAGGAACATCAAGTGTTTCCTGATGAATGAGTCCTGAACTCTGAAATGCATAGAATAATAAAGCCATATGTACTAATAAATCTGGAATTCTAGTGATTCAGCAGCGCAGAAATTTACCACAATCATCCCAATCTGAATCTAACAGCTGGTCCTTCCTGGATTCGTGGATCTGCTGCAGCGAATCCTTTCAATGCTTCAACTCAGCTACATCTGGTGAGTGCAATCCTATGGATTTACCTTTTAACCTTCTCAGATAAGACACTATTTGCGCTCTTTCCTTCAACAGTTTTCATTGGCTATTAACGACACGCCACTTGCTGGGGGCCCCAGGAGCAGCGAGGGCACTAGGCAACTGCTGGCCCTGTATGCCAGCAGGTGTCAATGCCTGGCCCCACCGGAGAATCTTCCGGTTCTCCAGTGGCCCAGTCCGACCCTGTCTGAGCGTAACCCTAATGATGGCTAGAAGTAAAAATCTCAAGGACATTCTTCTGATGGACAAAAATATAAGATCATAGACTACATATCATGCAGCATGTTGTATACTACACCACATGTATCCGAGACCTTATATACGTTGGCCTTACCTCACGAGATTTGCAGCATGGAACGCTGTGCACAAAACGTTACTGAAAACACTTCCACAGCATGTCAGGCTGCACCATAATTGTAACCCCAAGGACTTGAGGGTCAAGAGGATAGATGGGTTATGTAGTGGGATCAGGGAGGGTGACATGAAGCGTAAGTTGGCTCAGTTGGAATACCGTTGGATCACTACTTTGGAAACCATAGCACCAGAAGGGCTGAATGAGCAATTTAGCTTTGCTTCATTCTTATAAATATACTATATATACTATATATTCTCTTTTTCGTTCTATGTTCCCAAAATTTGGATTTCAATCTGTTTTTTTCCCTTTGGTTTTATTACTAGTCAGTCTGATATTTTGGATGAATTTTGAATTTTTCGTATTATGTGGAGCCTGTTTATTTATATTCCCCTGGACTTGGGCAACAGTTATTATGGAAGTTCTTTGCCTATGGAGCAATCTGAAATGTTGAATGGACACATTATTATGTCTGGGCAATACTGTGCTCTATGGTCTGTTTCTTTATATCTTATATAGCATTAGGTTTATGTCGCTTTAATTATGTTAATTATGTGATTCATTTTCTGAACATTCTTGTTCAGCACTGCACTTGTCACTTTTTGCATTGCACTTTATTTATGTCTATATTATATTGTGTGTGCCCTCTGTGTCCAGTTGTGGAACCGTACTGACCGATTTTCTTTATAATTCTGGCCCAGGCCTGATTTCCAGCACTCTTATGCGTTTCTCACCAATCCATATACTTATCCTTCCCACATTTATTTCGCCTCTGCTCCCTATATCCAGAATGGAGTTCAGTGTGTACACATGTGGGGTAACCACAATGATCTGGCGTATTGCTGATGGCGCTCAATGGTGATGTTTGGGGGTCAGTGACGTAACGAGGGATTTTACTCACACCTGCTACACTATTAAGAGTGCCAGAAGTAATGCCTCTACTGACCTGTGTTATTGCTACTCGTGCGCTGCTACCCAACATGAACTATCTTCAGCAGCTTAGGCTATCGCATTTACCCCCCTGCGCACGAGCAATTAGTGGTGCGTAATTAAGATCATCTGTTCAAGTTTCTACATATAGTTGGTAAAACACAAAGGAAGCTACAGCCCCCCAATGAAGCCCATGCAAAAACGAGCATTGTGGCTGCTCATTGCTCTGATCCTCACGGGCTACGATGGGTAATGTGTTCTTTTTGGGCATATTAAAAAATTGTTTTCATTTTGTAATTTTATGATACCAATTTGACCTAAATGTCTTACATGCATGATAATGATCCCAAGCACACCGCCAGGGCAAAGAAGGAGTGGCATCGTAAGAAGCATATGAAGGTCCTGGAGTGGCCTAGCCAGTCTCCAGATCTCAACCCCATATAAAAACTTTGGAGGGAGTTGAAAGTCTGTATGGCCCAGTGACAGGCCCAAAACATCACTACTCTAAAGATCTGCATGGAGGAATGGGCCAACATACCACCAACAGTGTGTGCCAACCTTGTGAAGACTTTCAGAAAATGTTTTACCTCTGTCATTGCCAACAAAGGATATATAAAAAAATATTGAGATGAAATTTTGTTAATGACCAAATACTTATTTTCCACCATAATTTGCTAATTAAATCTTGCCAAACCAGACAAGGTGATTTTCTAGTTTGTTTTCTCAATTTTGACTCTCATAGTTGTGGTCTACCTATGATGTCAATTAAAGGCCTCTCTCATCTTTTTAAGTGGGAGAACTGGCACAATTGGTGGCTGACTAAAACAATATACGGTATTGTATATACTCGAGTATAAGCCGAGGCACCTAATTTTGCAACGGAAAACTGGGTAAGCCTATTGACTAGAGTATAAGCCGGGTATGCATTGTCCCCTCATCCCTGTCCTGCTATGTGTGGCTCACCCGGTCTCCTAGTTGTATGCATGGCTGGGCTTCCCTTCTGTCCTCCCCCTTCTATGCATGGCTCAGCGCCCTCCTCGTCCTCCCCCTTCCATGCATAGCTTAGCGTCCTCCCCCTTGTATAAATGGCTCCATGTCCTCCCCCGTCCTACTCACCCTCCTCGCGCGGTCCTGCATGTCACTGCATCTCCGGTGTCCGGCACCGGCAGCTCTCCTCTGCTCAGCGGTCATGTGGAAACACGCATTAAGGTAATACGCCTATGGGAGTGGAGATGCGTACATATTCATTACCTTAATGAGCGGTACCACGTGACCGCTGAGCAGAGGAGAGTTGCCGATACCGGATAACGGAAATGCAGGGACGGAAATGCAGCGACGGAGAGTGAGTATGGTGTCACAGCCACTGGCTCCTGATGCTGCTCCCCCTCCCCGTCACCTTTCTGGGACCGTGATTCGTGTATGAACTGAGGGGGGCATTTTCAGCACAAAAAAAATGTGCTGAAAATCTCGACTTATACACGAGTATATACGGTACTTTCCTTCCCCCACTGTATGTCTGTGTGTATATATATATATATATATATATATATATATATATATATATAAATATCAAAATTATCTGTACCCAGCATACTTCAGTGGTTCCATAGCTACTAACACCGATGCTGTTGTTATTGACTTTTTTAAACTATGTTTTTTGCCAGTGTATTGTATTTTGAAATAAACATATTGTTATATTTACTTACCTTGGTGGACTCTGACTCTGTGTCACTTATTGGATATAGATATAAGGGACTATCCACTTGAACATACTTTAGGATTTTTCAATTTATGGGCAATTCACCATGACAAATTATTACCATACAATGTTTCTGTTCGGTTGATATTGTTCTCACATTTATTACTGTAGTATAGAAAAATTAAACACTTTGTTCACACACAGATTGTGGATTGAAGAGACCGACTAATGACAAATTGCTGAGATTGGGAGTTAGAAAGAGGGAGTAGGAAATATTGGGTATTTTTGGGGAGGTTTAAGTGGAGGTGATGCATTACTCTTGCCTATATAGTGAATATATAAATACGTAAATGAAAGAATCAAATAAATATTGCATATAATTTGATGTTTAGATAACAGATGTTTATTAATATCATATATTCATCTTTGTCATTACTTTGACACTCTGTTTTATGTACAGTTTTATGTACAGTTTGTTAAAAATATATGGTTTATATCCGTGTGATTTTTCCTTTGTGGTCAACAAAATATGATTTTCAAGTAAAACTTTTCCCACCTTCTACGTATGAGAATGGCTTCTCCCTTTGTGAGATATTTGATGTTTAGTAAGACTTCTTTTGTTGGTAAAATATTTCTCACATTCTGAACATGAAAAAGGCTTCTCTCCTGTGTGAGTTCTCTGATGTTTAACAAGATATGTTCTGTGTGCAAAACATTTCCCACATTCTGAACAAGCAAATGGCTTCTCACCCGTGTGAGTTCTCTGATGTTTAATAAGAGATGATTTATCTGCAAAACATTTCTCACATTCTGAACATGAAAATGGCTTCTCCCCTGTGTGAATTCTCTGATGTGCAAGAAGATCTGATTTACAAACAAAACATTTCTCACATTCTAAACATGAATGTGGCTTATCCCCTGTGTGAGTTCTTTGATGTTTATTAAGAGTTGATCTATCTGCAAAACATTTTCCACATTCTGAACATAAAAATGGCTTCTCCCCTGTGTGAATTTTGTGATGTTTAAAAAGATCTGATTGATATGCAAAACATTTATCACATTCTGAACATGAATATGGCTTCTCCCCTATGTGAATTTTCTCATGTTTAAAAAGACTTGATTCATATGGAAAACATTTACCACATTCTGAACATGAAAATGGCGTTTTACATGTGTGAATTTTATGATGTCTAATAAGAGTTGATTTCTGGTTAAAATGTTTCCCACATTCTGAACATGAAAATGGCTTCTCCCCTGTGTGAATTCTCTCATGTGCAATTAGTTTTGACTTAATTTCAAACCATTTCCCACATTCTGAACATGAATATGTCTCCTTCATTGAGTGAACTGTTTTCTCTCTAACAAGTTCTAATTTTGGGTTAAAATATTCTCTACACTCTGAAAAAGAAAATATTTTGTCCTCTACATTAGTTTTTGGATGTGTAAGAAAAGACGTTTTAAGGGAAAAACTTTTTTCACACTCTACACTTGAAAATGGAGTGTTTGTTGTAAGAACAGTTAGATTTTTATCGCCTCTTTTGTGACTTCTATTTTTCTTAATAGTCTGCGATGAATCAGATGATAGGAACTGTTCAAAAGTATCAGATGATCGATTTTTGCTGTCAAAGGATGACTGTATTTCTGGAATAGTAGCATAGACGTCAGTTATATCTCGTGTGAAATTAAAGTCACCTGACTTAAAAATTGAAGGTGTCACTTGTTCCTCTGATCTCTTGGTGCAGTCACCTGCCAAGAATAAAGATTGTTCTTGAATGAATTATGCTGAATTATATTTTTATAACATTTCTAAAATACCCAAAGAAATCCCAAGCTACTGTATGTAACAAAATTAAATTATTTACCAAGACAGAAACAGTTAATTCAACCTGTCAGATCCCCATACCCTCCATCCCAGCAGCATTCACCTATGTAGGACTAAATTACTTGCCTAACAAGCCCCGTATAACGTTATTCAGTTAAATAAATGTTTAAAAATGAATTTATAAGGTCCTTTTTCCTATGCTATTTAGGGCTTTGATTAGTCAATGAGGTGTTAGTTTCCCCAGACTAGTCAGTCGTCTTTCCATGTTATCACGCCCCTGTGTCAGTGCCGGCTCATGCAAATCTCGCGATGTGCGACTCACATTGTGGCAGGGTTACTGTGCCTCTGTAGCCGGGTGCACAGTTCCTGGCTTCAGAGGCACACTGCGTATGACCAAAAGCTATCTTTTGAACTTCCGGTCATGCACAGAGCGTCTCTGAAGAAGTGAAGTGTAAACCTGGAAGAGAGGCGCAGTGACACTGCCGAAATGAGCGGCGCGTATGCACGAGATTTGCATGAGCTGGTGATAACACAGTTTTGTGCAAATTATGTTATCACACCCATAGGGTGCGATAACATGGAAAGAAGGACGAGTAGTAAAAGAAACTAACGACCCAAACGACTCGTCAAGGCCCTCATTAGCATATGAAAAGGGCACATTATAAATGTTTTTTTAAACATTTATTTAACTGAATAATGTTATACAGGGCAGGTTAGGAAGGGAATTTACTGTAGGTGAATACTGGTTTGGAGGCAGGGGTGGGTTAAGAGTATCCATGGCCCTGGCAGTTTAGAAGACGTGGGTCCTCCGAGGTACCCGATGTATAGATTATGTGATAGGTCAAGGGAGTGACACACAGTTGCTCTGGTGCACATCTGCTGCACAAATTTTTACCTTTCGTATAGCGCTATACATAATAGAACAGGGGTGCGAGATTAAAATTAATTTTCCAAGGTGCCACATGAGAAACCATGACTATTGAGGAGGCCGAGCCAATAGGCTAAATTTAATTCTGCTCAAAATTATTATTAACAAATTAATTTTAAATATTGTTTATATTAATTGAATGACAATATTGAGCAGAATTACCGTATATATACTCGAGTATAAGCCGACCCCCCTAATTTTGCCACAAGAAAACTAAAACTTAATGACTCGAGTATAAGCCTAGGGTGTGAAATGCAGCAGATACCAGTAAGTGTCAAAAGTATAAAGAGGTACCAAGAAAAGTAAATTTAATTGAGACATCAGTAGGTTAAGTGTTTTTGAATATCCATATTGAATCAGGAGCCCCATATAATGCTCCATAAAGTTTATAATGGGCCCATAAGATGCTCCATATTAAAATATGATCCATATAATCCTGCATAAAGGTTAATAATGGCCCCATAAGATGCTCCATAGACACATTTGCCCAATATAATGCTGCAGAAATGTTGATTATGGCCCCATAAGATGCTCCATAAAGATATTTACCCCATATAGTGCTGCACAAATGTTGATCATGGCCCCATACAGACACTTGCCCCTAATAGTGCTGCACAAACTTTATGGCCCCATAGAGACACTTGCCCCATATAGTGCTGCATAAATGTTATGGCCCCATACAGACACTTGCCCCATATAGTGCTGCACAAATGTTATGGCCCCATACAGTGCTGCACAAACGTTATGGGCCCATACAGTGCTGCACAAACGTTATGGCCCCATATAATGCTGCACAAACGTTATGGCCCCATAGATGCTCCATACAGACACTTGCCCCATTTGCTGTTGCTGCGATAAAAAAATCACATACTCACCTCTCCGTCGCTCAGGCCCCGACACTTTCAATATTCACCTGTTCCTCGTTCCGGCGCCACTCCATCTTCAGCGTCTCCTGCACTGACGTTCAGGCAGAGGGCGAACACTAACCACGTCACCATGCCCTCTGACCTGAGCGTCACAGCTGAAGACGGAGCGGCGCTGGAACGAGGAGCAGGTGAATATCGCGCAGCGCTCCCCCTCCCCGTTATACTCACCTGCTCCTGGCGCGGTCCCTGCACGTCTTTTCCCCAGCGCCAGCAGCTTCTTCCTGTACTGAGCGGTCACCGTTACCGCTCATTACAGTAATGAATATGCTGCTCAACCTCTATGGGAGGTGGAGCCGCATATTCATTACTGTAATGAGTGGTACCATGTGACCGCTCAGTACAGGAAGAAGCTGTCAGCGCCGGGGAAAAGACGTGCAGGGACCGCACCAGGAGCAGGTGAGTATAATTAGACAGCCCCCGCTCCCCCTCCCCTGCCGACCCCTGGGTATGACTCGAGTATAAGCCGAGAGGGGGACTGTCAGCCTGCCAAAAAATGGGCTGAAAATCTCAGTTTATACTCGGGTATATACGGTAATTCTCCACGGGGAATAAGTTAAATTATTATATGACTCGAGTATAAGCCAAGAGGGGGACTTTCAGCTCCCAAAAATGGGCTGAAAATCTCAGCTTATACTCGAGTATATACGGTAAGTATGCTGACATTCCCTATATAGCCCCTACATACAATATGAGCCCCCACATAGCCCCCTCACTCAATAACCAAAGCGATCAGCCTTTGGGGCCCTTATAAATATAAACTGTAACAAAACAAAAAAAACTTAAAAAATTCTCTCTTTATTTAGTTAGTCAACCCCTTCACGACCTATGACATACTGCACATATATATATATTTGTGTCCCTGCACTCGTGTCATCAGTTGACATGTGCCACTAACAGCCGCGGGTGTAATCGCAATCCACTGGCGGTAGTTAACATGTTAAATGCCGCTGTGATATGACCCAATCTGAATCTGAAACTCTGACTATTTTATGTTCATGGCATTGCGTGCAATAGCTGATAGTAAACTGATGTAAAACACACTGTGGATTACCTGTTTGTCTTCCCTTTGTACTGTTCCCCCCCCCCCCCCCATATTTTTCTTGTCTCCCTCTATATTAATATTTGTTCATTATTATTGAAATTTACACCTCCCCTGCATGGGAGAACCTAACCAAACTGTTGTATACTTTCATTACTTTCAATATCTTAATTCTAAATAAAACCTATTAAAAAAACTAAATGCCGCTATGTATCTCCAGTAGCGGAATTAAACATGGCTGCACTGGAAGTGAGTCACTAATTCCGCAAATCGGCGCCCATGTCACATGAACACGGGGCGCCGATGGGATGGCATGACAACCCAGGGCCTGTAGGAGACCCCTGTGGTTATCATTGACCATTTTGGGAGGGCTGAAGCTTGGCTGTGTGTAGACCAGGCGATTGGATGATTGCAGCTTCCTATCTCCCATATATTAAAATTTTTTAAAAATATAACAGTTCAAATCACCCTCTTTTGATCCATTCAAAATAAAAGAATTACAAAAAATAAAAAATACAAATACTGTATTTGGTATCAGTGAGTTCAGAAATGCCCGATCTATCAAATTATAAAAATAATTACTTTGATTGGTAAACAGCATTACAGGAAAATAAATCCAAAAGCCAGATTTAATTTTTTTTCGTAGCTGCAAAAAAATACAAAAGCAGGCAGTCAAAACATCATATCCAACCCCAAATGTTATCTATAAAATCATCAGCTTGGTATGCAAAAAATAAGCCCCGGATAGCAAAAAATGTATGCGTTACAGGTCTCGGAAAATGGCATTTTTTGCGGCAAACTTTGGATTTTTTTTTCACTAATTAAATAAAAAAGAACCCATACATGTTTGGTATCTCCAAACTCAAAGACCTGGAGAATCATAATGACATGTCAGTTTTAGCATTTAGTGAACATGGTTAAAAAAAAAAAAAGAAAAACAATTATGGGATTGCACTTTTTTTTTTGCAATTTCACCGCATTTTTGCTAGTACAAAACATGGTAAAACTAATGGTGTTATTCAAAAGCACAACTCGTCCCAGTTGGAGTGTTTTTTTGTTTGTTTGTTTTTCATGATTCCATAATTTTTTCCTCAGAATTGAGTGATTCCATAATTTTTTCCCTATGCTTGGTTAAAAAAAGTTACCATTTCTGACTACCACATTTTTTGTTCTTGATTTCTTTTAGTGTTTCTTAAAGCTAGAAAGTTGCCATTTGAAATGTCTGTGATCTGCTTTTAGCATAATAAAGGGAACACTTAAACAAGAGACTTTAACTCCAAGTAAAACAAACTTCTATGAAATCAAAC
The DNA here is from genome assembly GCF_032444005.1 of Ranitomeya imitator. NCBI lineage: Eukaryota > Metazoa > Chordata > Amphibia > Anura > Dendrobatidae > Ranitomeya > Ranitomeya imitator. Next base: position 374,488,295 of record NC_091283.1, read on the forward strand.
TGTCCACTTAGGAAGCAACACTGACAATTTCACATGCTGTTGTGCAAATGGAATAGACAAAAGATGGAAATTATTTGCAATTATCAAGACACACTCAATAATGGAGTGGTTCTGCAAGTGGGGACCACATCTCAGTACCAATGCTTTCTGGCTGATGTTTTGGTCACTTTTGAATGTTAGTTGTGCTTTCACACTTGTGGTAGCATGAGACGGACACTACAACCCACACAAGTGGCTCAGGTAGTGCAGCTCATCCAGGATGGCACATCAATGCGAGCTGTTGCAAGGTTTGCTGTGTATGTCAGAATAGTGTCCAGAGGCTGGAGGCGCTACCGGGAGACAGGCCAGTACACCAGGTTACGTGGAGGGGGCCGTAGGAGGGCAACAACCGAACAGCAGGACCGCTACCTCAGCCTTTGTGCAAGGAGGAACAGGAGGAGCACTTCCAGAGCCCTGCAAAATGGCCTCCAGCAGGATACAAATGTGCATGTGCCTGCACAAACGGTTAGAAACCGACTCCTTGAGGATGTCTGAGTGCCCGACGTCCACAGATGGGGGTTTTGCTCACAGCCCAACACCGTGCAGGACGATTGGCATTGAAAGCAGGTTCACCCTGAGCACATGTGACTAACGTGACAGAGTCTGGAGACGCCGTGGAGAGCGATCTGCTGCCTGCAACATCCTTCAGCATGACCGGTTTTGCAGTGGGTCAGTAATGGTGTGGGGTGGCATTTCTTTGGAGGGCCGCACAGCCATGCATGTGCTCGCCAGAGGTAGCCTGACTGCCATTAGGTACCAAGATGAGATCCTCAGACCCCTTGTGAGACCATATGCTGGTGCGGTTGGCCCTGGGTGCCTCCTAATGCAGGACAATGCCAGACGTCATGTGGCTGGAGTGTGTCAGCAGTTCCTGCAAGATGAAGGCATTGAAGCTATGGTCTGGCCTGCCCATTCCAGGTCTGGGAGGAGATCCCTCAGGAGACCATCTGCTACCTCATCAGGAGTATGCCCAGGCATTGTAGGGAGGTCATACAGGCACATAGAGGCAACACACACAATTGAACATCATTTCCTTGACTTGAGGCATTTCCACTGAAGCTGGATTAATCTGTAATTTGATTTTCCACTTTGATTTTGAGAATCATTCTAAATCCAAACCTACATGGGATATTCATTTTGATTTACATTGATCATTTTTATGTTTTATTGTTGTCAACACATTCCACTATGTAATGAATAAAGATCTGCAACTGAAATATTTCATTCAGTGATATCTAGGATGTGGTATTTTAGTGTTCCCTTTATTTTTTTTGAGCAGTGTATATACAGTGGGTATGGAAAGTATTCAGACCCTTTTAAATTTTTCACTCTGTTTCATTGCAGACATTTGGTAAATTTAAAAAAACTTAATCTGTTTTCTCATTAATGTACACTCTGCACACCATCTTGACTGAAAAACAAACAAATGTAGAATTTTTTTCAAATTTATCAAAAAAAGAAAAACTGAAATATCACATGGTCATAAGTATTCAGAGCTTAGCATTGATGCCTCCTGGTCAGGCCACACTCTGCTATGCTCTGCGATTGGAAGTCTGTGGCTTCGCACTATAATAATATCTCTGTCTCCACAGAATCCTCTGCTGGCAGTTCCCTAGCCTGGATTCCCCTGGGATCTATCCAGATACCACTACCAGCTGGATCAGTCTTTCCAGGATTACACGGAACTCTCGGGATTCTCTCCTTTGACAGAGCCAGTATTCTACAGTCTCTGCTATCCGGTCGGTCGCCTCTCTGGTCCGGGATTCACGACATTGAGGCCTCCTGGTGTTGTGACGGGGGAATCTCTGTATAGGTGTATACCTTACCCGGTTCTCCACTTTGAGGTACAGTGTCGTGATCCAGAGGGTCCTCCCCTCGGGCACCTTTTCCTTTTTGTTAAACTTCCTTTAATAAATATCTTTGGTTTTATGAAGTTCATTTTCCTGTCTCTTGAGTATCGGGTACACAGCTACCACTGCATCAGAGGTCTAGTGAGTCCACTAGACATCATCACGCCCTGTGGGCGCAACAATTCTCTGGTCTGATGAGACAAAGATAGACCTTTTTGGTGATAATTCTAAGCGGTATGTGTGGATAAAACCAGGAACTGCTCATCACCTGCCCAATAGAATCCCAACAGTGAAACATGGTGGTGGCGGCATGCTATGGGGGTGTTTTTCAGCTGCAGGGACAAGACGACTGGTTGCAATTGAAGGAAACATGAATGTGGCCAAGTACAGAGATATTCTGGATGAAAACCTCTTCCAGAGTGCTCTGGATCTCAGACTTGGCCAAAGGTTCACCTTCCAACAAGACAATGGCCTTAAGCTTACAGCTAAAATAACAAAGAAATGGCCTCAGAACAACTCTGTGACCATTCTTGACTGGCCCAGCCAGAGCCCTGACCTAAACCCAATTGAGCATCTCTATATGAACCCCACACAGTCCCCTATAAACAGTGTGATCCCCCACATAGCCTCCTACAGTATATACAGTATGAGCCCATAGACAGCGCTCTACATAGTGAGTCCACACACAGCCCCTACATACAGTATGAACCTTCACATGGCACTCAGTATACAGTTGGAGCCCCCTCAATACAGTATGAGCCCCCATATAGCCTCCTACAGTGCCTTACAAAAGTATTGGGCTCCCTGGAACTTTTGAACCTTTTCCCACATATCATGCTTCAAACATAAAGATACCAAATGTAAATTTTTGGTGAAGGATCAACAACAAGTGGAACACAATTGTGAAGTTGAATGAAATTTATTGGTTATTTTAAATTTTTGTGGAAATTCAAAAACTGAAAAGTGGGGCGTGCAATATTATTCGGCCCCTTTACTTTCAGTGCAGCAAACTCCCTCCAGAAGTTCATTGTGGATCTCTGAATGATCCAATGTTGTCCTAAATGCTTAATGATGATAAATATAATCAAGTCTCCGTCTGTGATAGTCTCAGGGTTCTGTTTGAAGCACAGAGAGCATCATGAAGACTAAGGAACACAACAGGCAGGTCCGTGATACCGTTGTGGAGAAGTTTACATGTACTTGTGGAGCGTACATGCTGGAGCGCGCTGGCTGATGACATCACCACAACAGCAAGTCACAGCAGAGGTGACAGGAGTTCCCCTGGCATTCTGAATCGTCGGCAGCAGAGCTCCAGGAAAGCTCCCTGCCAAGATATGTGCACCGCACAAAACATTATAGTGAGGGCAATCTGGGGATGAGCACCCCCGGAGCCACGGGCTCTGGGCGGTAGCCCAGATTGCCCTCATTATAATCCGCATATGGTTAGAGGGCATGGGGGACCTGACAGGTTTCCTTTAACAACTTAACAGTACACCTTGAAAAGCAACATGGCTTCCATGAACCAATCCAGCAATATCTGTGTACCAAAAGCCAAATATTCCCTTCAATTCTGAGCCCCGTTGTGTACCCAAATACTGTTACTGTCCACATTTTTATCATTTCTGTAGCAGGAAGAAGCCACTTAAAATGTATGGTGATTGTGTCTCCAGAAGTACAAGCTGGGCACCACTTATTGGGCACAAAAATGGTATATATGCAATTTTCACTATCCAGCATCCACTGCGTGTTAGTTTCCAGAGATTACCTGTAGAGTCAAAATAGTCACTACTCCTAAAGATGAATTCCATGAGAGTAATACAGTCACTTTTAGGCGGTTTACAACTGTTCTGTTTTACCAGTTTCTGCCCTTAAAGTGTCACCTCCAGCCTGTTTTCATGGACCACGCTGTAATCATGCCTACATTACCAATTCCGGTCCTCCATTTGGTGAAGGCATGTGTGTCGTTGTTCCTCTTTCTAGGGGGCCTTGCTGATGCAAAACTTTTCAGACTGGCTGGAGATTGGACATAATGGTTAAGGGGTGGGTTCGCACCTCAACGAAAACTGGGGGCTGATCACAAGAAAGTTAGAACAATAAGCCACACGTTTGGTTTAGCAGTGGGCGAGGTGTCCTGTGGAGGACGAGGGTCTGTTGCTAAGGCCGAGTCCTGGTGCCAGAGTAGGAACTTTTAGAGATTGGAGATCAGTTGCCATGTGGGATTGTGATGTCTTGCCCACCCAGTTGGATTTGAGGAGCTAGTCTAAAGACTGCTGTGTTGCATTTCCCTTGGCGCCAGATTTCCGGGTGGCATGTCTGGATTTGTTCCTTTTGTGTGGCTACATTACAAACTTCAATGCTTGGTGTTATATTCTCCCAGTCCCAATAAAGGTCCATTGGATTGTTCACTGGCCTATTGTCACTGCCTGCTGTCACCCACCCAGTCACACTGACACCTTAGGCAATTTGCAAATGGTGCCCGCAAACTACTCCAGCAAAATCTGAATTCCTTAGCCAAATTGCTCTCCTTCCCTTCTCAGCTCTGCCATGTGCCCAAACAGTATGACATTGTCCAATACAGGAGAAGTTGCAAAATAAATTGTTAGGTCCATTTTTCCTATTCTCCTTTGTAAAATTGAAAAAAATTGGGGCTACATCAACAATTTAGTGATTTTTTTAATATTTGAACTCCAATTCTTGTTAATTATTATGATTCATCTAAAAGGTTAAATTTCCTGAATGCTTCATAGTTTTAAGTTTGAAGGCAGAATTAAAAGGGCTGTCCACTATTAGGACAAACCCATCTTTATCAAAATGTTTGATCCCATAAAAAAATAAAGCTTATACTCAACTGGCACTGTTCCCGCGGTGTCAGCTCTCGCTCTGCCCGGGGCTCTCGTGCGGTTGTTGTGACACGTGACGCCGGCGTCTATTCATTGTCACTGTCCTCACCTTCGGACATGTCGAACATAAAGAGGAAATCCGGCTGCAGCTGATCTCAGACTTCCTCTTCAGCTGATCTCGGACTTCCTCTTCATACTCAATTCGTCAGCAGGTGGAGACAGTTTCTTCGGCGCTGATTGGGTGCTAGCATCACAGCAACATCATGGGAGCCCTGGGAGAGCGGGTGCGACACCACGGGAACAATGCCAGCACGCGAGGTGAATATAAGCTTTATTACTTTATGGGGGCAAAACAAGGGGTATGACAAGAAGTTGTCCAATTAGTGGACAACTTCTTTAAGTCCATCGAGTTCAACCTATAGCCTAAATTCTTGATCCAGACGATGGCAAAAACCCAATGGGGCAGCCACTAATGTCCCCATATTAGGGGAACAATTCTTTCACGACTCCACATAGAGCAATAAGACTAGTTCCCTGCATCAACATCCCATCACAGAAACTAGTGCCCATAAACTGTAATATTATATTTTTCAAGAAAGGCATCCAGGCCCTTATTGAACTTTAGTAGTGAATCAACCATTACATCATGTGTCAGAGTTCCACTGCTCTTACTGTAAAGAATCACTGTCTGTGATTATGATTAAACCTTCTTTCCTCTAGACCAGTGGTCCTCAACCTTTATGACCTTGAGAGCCACATCCAGATCCTGTCCACCTTACAGTAGTGGCAACCAAAGCCCCCATTATGGGTATAATGATAACCAAAGCTTTTCCACCCAAATCACCCAGAAGCAGTATACCAAGATCCAGGAGTTCCCACCAAACCCCACCACATTCAGCATTCTTCCATCACGCACTGCCAACACAGTCTCACATCCATCTTCAAGCACCTCCTCTGACAGTATCATCCTGTCTCTGGCGCACCATACTTAAATTATCTCTATACCCCCAAGACCAGTAGATGTGTATCCAGATCTGCTCTCCTGGGCAGGGCTACTCACAAAGTTCACCATTTTGAGATGTGCTCTTCATTCCAGTTTACTAAATCTGGAGCTAATGCACCAAGCTGGCAGACAGCCGCAAGCCACAGTTCATGGGACCGCGAGCCACATGTGGCTCCCGACCTACAGGTTGGGTACCCCTGCTCTAGACGTAGAGGATGCCCCCTTGTCTCCGGTTAAAGGGAACCTGTCACCCCGTTTTTTCAAGATGATATAAAAATAGCGCTAAATAGGGGCAGAGCTGTGCTTTAAATTAGTGTATTTTTGGAGCCTTTATTCCCCACTTATGCTGCCGAAATACCTTTGTAAAGTCGCCGTTTTGGGCTGTCACTCACGCTGGTTTGGTCATATGGGCGCAGATGGAGATCGTGGCGGCCATTTTCCTGAAGCCGAGATGCGAACTCGGCTTCAGGAAAATGGCTGCCGCGATCTCCATCTGCGCACGCGCGTACCATCTGCGCACGCGAGGCCTCACAAAGATGGCCGCGCCCACCGATAAACCGCGGAATAGCGCAGATCGCATTCTTTTCCTTCACTTGCGCACTGGATTCGCCTGTTGGGCATGCAGACACCACTACGCCACCAACGGAGATCTGGGGGAGAAACAGCGCTGTCACCACGCCCATATGACCAGACCAGCGTGAGTGACAGCCCAAAACGGTGACTTTACAAAGGTATTTCGGCAGCATAGGTGGGGAATAAAGGCTCCAAAAATACACTAATTTAAAACACAGCTCTGCCCCTATTTAGCGCTATTTTTATATCATCTTGAAAAAACGGGATGACAGGTTCCCTTTAAGGTCTAGGTGTAAAAAGTTCATTAGAAAGATCTCAATACTGTCTCATCATATACCGTATATGTACATTATATTAAGATTGCTCCTAAGCCTTTGTTTTTCCAAACTGAATAACTCCAAGTTGAACAACCAGTCTTGGTACTGTAGTCCACCCATTCCATTTATAACCTTGGTTGCTCTTCTCCGCACCCGCTCTAGTTCAGCCATGTCCTTCATATACACTGGAGACTATAACTGTCCACAGTATTCAAAGTGTGGGCGCACTAGTGACATGTATAGAGGCAAAACTATGTTCTCGTCATGAGCATCTTTAACTCTTTTAATGCATCCCATTATTTGATTAGCCTTGACAGCAGCTGCCAATGTGATTTTTGATACAGAGGAGTGCAATTTTTCAAACTATAGGCCATTCGAGTAACTCCAAAAGTAATTTGGTCCCCCCAAAATATTTTTTTTTAATTTCCTTGAACATATGATAATAGGTTGTTTAAGCCTTTTGAAGTCCTATAAATATAAAAGGATGTTTGAAAAATGCTGCTGATGTAAAGAAGAAATACGGTAAAATGCTATTAGATATTTTATATGGCATTAATATTTGCTTTAAGTGCATACAAAATCAGTGTTTGAAACTTTCTAGTTCTTCACACTTTTTGGAAAATTTGATTTTTTTTTCATAAAGAAACTCAAAAAATTACCACTAACTTAAAGTACAATGTCATAATAAAAAAATGAATACAACACTCTTAGAATCACTTGGATCAGGTGAAGCATTTTAAGCATTTTATATTTATTACATAAAGTGACACACATAAAATTAGAAATATGGGGCAGAAAACTGGTTATGGCAGAAAGGTATTATCTGAGAGAATATTGAGCTACAACTGCTGTAGACAAAAACTGACATCTCTGAAGTAATCAGAGCAGGCCTGCACAACATACAGCCTGTGGGCAAACATATACACTACCGTTCAAAAGTTTAGGGTCACCCAGACAATTTTGTGCTTTCCATGAAAACTCATACTTTTATTAATCAAAAAAGTTGCCAAATGAATTGAATTGACAAGATCCTTCAAACTTTGCTTTCGTCAAAGAATACTCCCTTTGCAGCAATTACAGCATTGCAGACCTTTGGCATTCTAGCAGTTAATTTGCTGAGGTAATCAGGAGAAATTTCACCCCATGCTTCCAAAAGCCCCTCCCACAAGTTGGTTTGGCTTGATGGGCACTTTTTGCGTACCATACGGTCAAGCTGCTCCCACAACAGCTCAATGGGGTTTGAGATCTGGTGACTGCGCTGGCCACTCCATTACAGATAGAATACCAGCTGCCTGCTTCTTCCCTAAATAGTTCTTGCATAATTTGGAGGTGTGCTTTGTGTCATTGTCCTGTTGTAGGATGAAATTAGCTCCAATCAAGCGCTGTCCACAGGGTATGGCACGACGTTGCAAAATGGAGCGATAGCTTTCCTTATTCAAAATCCCTTTGACCTTGCAGCACCAAAACAACCCCAGACCATCACATTACCTCCACCATGCTTGACAGATGGCGTCAGGCACTTTTCCAGCATCTTTTCAGTTGTTCTGCGTCTCACAAAAGTTCTTCTGTGTGATCCAAACACCTCAAACTTGGATTCGTCTGTCCATAACACTTTTTTCCAAACTTCCTCTGTCCAATGTCTGTGTTGTTTTGCCATATTAATCTATTCCTTTTATTAGCCAGTTTCAGATATGGCTTTTTCTTTGCCACTCTGCCCAGAAGGCCAGCATCCCGAAGTCGCCTCTTCACTGTAGACGTTGACACTGGCGTTTTGCATGTACTATTTAATGAAGCTGCCAGTTGATGACCTGTGAGGCGTCGATTTATCAAACTACAGACTCTAATGTACTGGTCTTGTTGCTCAGTTGTGCAGCGGGGCCACCCCCTTCTCTTTCTACTCTGGTTAGAGCCTGTTTGTGCTCTCCTCTGAAGGGAGTAGTACACACTGTTGTAAGAAATCTTCAGTTTCTTGGCAATTCGTCTGTCCATAACACTTTTTTCCAAACTTCCTCTGTCCAATGTCTGTGTTGTTTTGCCATATTAATCTATTCCTTTTATTAGCCAGTTTCAGATATGGCTTTTTCTTTGCCACTCTGCCCAGAAGGCCAGCATCCCGAAGTCGCCTCTTCACTGTAGACGTTGACACTGGCGTTTTGCATGTACTATTTAATGAAGCTGCCAGTTGATGACCTGTGAGGCGTCGATTTATCAAACTACAGACTCTAATGTACTGGTCTTGTTGCTCAGTTGTGCAGCGGGGCCACCCCCTTCTCTTTCTACTCTGGTTAGAGCCTGTTTGTGCTCTCCTCTGAAGGGAGTAGTACACACTGTTGTAAGAAATCTTCAGTTTCTTGGCAATTTCTCACATGGAATAGCCTTCACTTCTAAGAGCAAGAACAGACTGTCGAGTTTCACATGAAAGTTCTTTTTTATGGCCATTTTAAGAGTTTAATGGAACCAACAAATGTAATGCTCTAGATTCTCAACTAGCTCAAAGGAAGCTCAGGTTTATAGGTTCTCTAATCAGCCAAACTGTTTTCGGCTGTGCTAACATACTTGCACAAGGGTTTTCAAGGGTATTATAACCATCCATTAGCCTTCTTACACAGTTAGCAAACACAAAGTACCATAAGAACATTGGAGTGATGGTTGTTGGAAATGGGCATCTATACACCTATGAAGACACTGTATTACAAACCAGACGTTTGTAGCTAGAATAGTCATTTACCACATTAACAATGTATAGAGTGTATTTCTGAATCATTTAATGTTGGCTTCATTGCAAAAAACTGCTTTTCTTTCAAAAATAAGGAAATTTCTAAGTGACCCTAAACTTTTGAACGGTCGTGTAGCACACCAAAGGATGTTGTGCGAGCCATAGAGCTGACGGGGAGATGCTGCTCTCTTCTTCCTATATTCAAATGTATTCACGTCTTTTAGACACAAATGCATTTGAATACTGTGGTGTCAAAACAGAATCAGCGCTCATCAGCCCCCCGACACAATGTGCATTGGTGTGAGGAGGTCAGCATGCTACTGACCTCATGACACTGCTGTTGGTACCAGGCTGCAGAGGTAGGGAGGAAGCGACAGGCACCAGTAAGCTCTCCATGACGAGGCAAAGATTAAATGTGTTTGTTTTGTTTTTGATGTTACTTTCCAGGGGACATATCGAGCAATGGTGGACATTAAGGGGTAATGGGGGATGTTATGGGGCAATTAAGGTGCGGTGAAAAAGGCATAGTGTAGAGCACATTGAAGGGGGATTTTATGCAGAGAGGTAGTGTAGGGAGAAATTATTGAAAAGTGTACTTTATGTGACATTATGGAGAATACCAGTGTAAGGCTAGGTTCACATTGCGTTAGTGGGTATCCGCTAACGGAATCCGTTACATAGCGCCACTAACGAATTGTAACGGATCCGTTAACACACCCATTGACCGCAATGTATGTAACACATCCCTAACGCATGCCATTTTTGGCATGCGTTAGCGATGTTCCGTTATTTTGTGATGGACCTCGAACGCTGTCTGCAGCGTTTTTGGGTCCATTCTCGCTAGCGCAGATCGGGCATCTGCGCTAAACGCAATGTGAACCTAGCCGGGAACGTAAAGGAGATGGGCTATGTGGGCGGTATTATGAAGAGGGGCAGTATCAGGGCGATATTATGGAGGGCAGCAATGTGGTGGGAGACATTACTGAGAGGGGGACTGTGGTGGACATTACGGAGAGGTGCAGTGTGGGGGTGGGATACATTATTGAGAAGGGAAGTATGTGTGTGTGGGGGAATTAAGGAAAGGGGCAGTGAGGGAAGCACAATGAGAGGGCAATTATATATTCAGAAGTGCAGCAAGGGAAATATTTATATTTATGGGGCAGAATGAACTTTTATTTCTAAGGGCACCATGTTAAGAGGTGCTGCTGCAGACGGAGAAGATGAAGGTCTGCAAAGATGAGCTCTGGGCATGAAATCTCAACATGCCGTATGTCCTGCATGAATACAAAAACAATTGGATTGACTGGCATCAGAGAAGATGACTCCTATAAGGTACCTGGATGTAAACGTTTATTTGTGATCCTGCCTGTGTCTCACCAGTACTATAGCTCCTGTATGGTACCCTGTCTGACTCTGGCTGGTAACAACAACCGCCAGCATTTCCTTACCATACTGTAGTTAAGGATATACTGGGAATTGTAGGTTCAAGAAATACAATTATATATGGGGCATAACTGACATTACATTAGTTTGGTGGTGCATATATGTACTGATGGGGGTTATGGCGCTACTTTGATGCACTGACAGTGGTTCTTGTGCTGCATTCATGTACTGATGGTGGTTCTGGTGCTGCATACATGTGCTGATGCTGGTCCGATCTTATACACGAGTAACAATCCATAATGTGCTTCATGGCCATGTTAAAACTTTAAAAAACTCCAAACGTAGGGATTTGAGCTCATGAGGGGGATTTGGCAAGATTCTGCTGCAAAAACTGAGTTTTTTTGCAGAACTTGGTTGTGGTGATATATTAATGTACTGATGAGGATTCTAGTGATGTACCCATTTAAGTACTCTATTAAATTGTTTTTGTTGCCCTTGGGATTGGTTCAGTATAGCAATGTGGCCCTTGGAGCAAAAAATGATGTGCACCCCCGAATTAGAGTATGTGATATGGCAGTACTAAGCAACCCAAATTACCGAAGGGGACATTATTTACTGTTTGGGGAGTTTCTTTTAGAAATATTAGACACTTAGAGAAAACTTTTCAACGTAGAATCCCTGTGGGTGGAGATAAGGGGAGGGGGAAAAAATAATAAATTACTGATAGGGGTTTGTTATAAATCTCCAAAAATAATGGAAGCAATGGAGAATATCCTCGTAAAGCAAATAGATGAAGCTGCGACTCAAGGAGAAGTCATTATTATGGGGGACTTCAACTACCCTGAAATAGATTGGGGAACAGAAACCTGCAGTTCCAGCAAAGGTGATCGGTTTTTGACAACTGTGAGAGACAATTACCTTTCACAGCTGGTTCAGGACCCAACAAGAAGGGGGGCACTGCTAGACCTAATATTAACCAACAGGCCAGACCGCATAGCAAATATAAGGGTTGGGGGTTACTTGGGAAATAGCGATCACAAAATAATAAGCTTTCATGTATCCTTTAAAAAGATGTGTAATAGAGGGGTTACAAGGACACTAAACTTCAGGAGGGCAAATTTCCAACGGATGAGAGAGAATCTTGGTGCAATTAAATGGGACGATATCCTGAGACACAAAAATACACAAAGAAAATGGGAGACATTTATTAGCATCCTGGATAGGACCTGTGCACAGTATATACCGTATGGGAATAAACATACTAGAAATAGGAGGAAACTGATATGGCTAAATAGAGCTGTAAGGGGCGCAATAAGTGACAAAAAGAAAGCATTTAGAGAATTAAAAGAAGTAGGTAGTGAGGAGGCATTAAATAAATATAAAAAATTAAATAAACTCTGTAAAAAGCAAATCAAGGCAGCAAAGATTGAGACAGAGAGACTCATTGCCAGAGAGAGTAAAAATAATCCCAAAATATTCTTTAACTACATAAATAGTAAGAAACTAAAAAATGATAGTGTTGGCCCCCTTAAAAATAGTCTGGGTGAAATGGTGGATGAGGATGAGGAAAAAGCCAATATGCTAAATGACTTTTTTTCATCAGTATTTACACAAGAAAATCCCATGGCAGACAAAATGACTAGTGATAAAAATTCCCCATTAAATGTCACCTGCTTAACCCAGCAGGAAGTGCGGCGGCGTCTAAAAATCACTAAAATTGACAAATCTCCGGGCCCGGATGGGATACACCCTCGAGTACTGTAGGAATTAAGTACAGTCATTGATAGACCATTATTTTTAATCTTTAAAGACTCCATAATAACAGGGTCTGTACCACAGGACTGGCGTATAGCAAATGTGGTGCCAATATTCAAAAAGGGAACAAAAACTGAACTCGGAAACTATAGGCCAGTAAGCTTAACCTCTACTGTGGGTAAAATCCTGGAGGGCATTCTAAGGGATGCTATACTGGAGTATCTGAAGAGGAATAACCTCATGACCCAGTATCAGCACGGGTTTAGTAGGGACCGTTCATGTCAGACTAATTTGATCAGTTTCTATGAAGAGGTAAGTTCCGGACTGGTCCAAGGGAACCCAGTAGATGTAGTGTATATGGACTTTTCAAAAGCTTTTGATACGGTGCCACACAAAAGGTTGATACATAAAATGAGAATAATGGGAATAGGGGAAAATATGTGTAAGTGGGTTGAGAGCTGGCTCAGGGATAGGAAACAAAGGGTGGTTATTAATGGAGCACACTCGGACTGGGTAGCGGTTAGCAGTGGGGTACCACAGGGGTCAGTATTGGGCCCTCTTCTTTTTAACATATTTATTAATGACCTTGTAGGGGGCATTCAGAGTAAAATTTCAATATTTGCAGATGACACTAAACTCTGCAGGGTAATCAATACAGAGGAGGACAATTTTATATTACAGGATGATTTATGTAAACTAGAAGCTTGGGCTGATAAATGGCAAATGAGCTTTAATGGGGATAAATGTAAGGTCATGCACTTGGGTAGAAGTAATAAGATGTATAATTATGTGCTTAATTCTAAAACTCTGGGCAAAACCGTCAATGAAAAAGACCTGGGTGTGTGGGTGGATGACAAACTCATATTTAGTGGCCAGTGTTAGGCAGCTGCTACAAAGGCAAATAAAATAATGGGATGCATTAAAAGAGGCATAGATGCTCATGAGGAGAACATAATTTTACCTCTATGCAAGTCACTTGTTCGACCACACTTAGAATACTGTGCACAGTTCTGGTCTCCGGTGTATAAGAAAGACATAGCTGAACTGGAGCGGGTGCAGAGAAGAGCGACCAAGGTTATTAGAGGACTGGGGGGTCTGCAATACCAAGATAGGTTATAACTCTTGGGGCTATTTAGTTTGGAAAAACGAAGACTAAGGGGTGATCTTATGTTAATGTATAAATATATGAGGGGACAGTACAAAGACCTTTCTGATGATCTTTTTAATCATAGACCTGAAACAGGGACAAGGGGGCATCCTCTACGTTTGGAGGAAAAAAGGTTTAAGCATAATAACAGACGCGGATTCTTTACTGTAAGAGCAGTGAGACTATGGAACTCTCTGCCGTATGATGTTGTAATGAGTGATTCATTACTTAAATTTAAGAGGGGACTGGATACATTTCTGGAAAAGTATAATGTTACAGGGTATATACACTAGATTCCTTGATAGGGCGTTGATCCAGGGAACTAGTCTGATTACCGTATGTGGAGTCGGGAAGGAATTTTTTTCCCCAAGGTGGAGCTTACTCTTTGCCACATGGTTTTTTTTTTGCCTTCCTCTGGATCAACATGTTAGGGCAAGTTAGGTTAGGCTATGGGTTGAAGTAGATGGACTTAAAGTCTTCCTTCAACCTTAATAACTATGTAACTATGTAACTATATAGTGCACTAAATCAGAGATGCACTCATTTACGATGGACCATTGGGGCTAGAAAAAGTATTAGCGCTCCCCATTTTAGGAGTAATTTTAATTCCTTAGGATTAACAACATCATGAAATTCATGACATGGAGTACTTAGAGTTATCAACCACCCACAACTTAGAGATATATCATGGCATAAGAGTAATGTGTTTTAGTGTAGTTTATCGTGAGCCTCTTTAAAGTTAGACAAATCTTTTCTCACAAAAACTGAAAAGTCAGGATAACGGGAAACTCTGCTATTATTGTAAGAAATTCACATTTGGCCAAGATTACAAATTATTACATTTAATTTATGATTAGTGATGAGCGAATATACTCATTACTCGAGATTTCTTGAGCACGCTCGGGTGTCCTACGAGTATTTGTTAGTGCTCGGAGATTTCGTTTTTATTGCCGCAGCTGAATATTTTACATCTGTTAGCCAGCTTGATTACATGTGGGAATTCCCTAGCAACCAGGCAACCCCCACATGTACTTATGCTGGCTAACAGATGTAAATCATTCAGCTGCGGCGATGAAAACTAAATCTCCGAGCACTAAAAAATACTTGGAGGACACCCGAGCATGCTCGGGAAATCTCGAGTAACGAGTATATTCGCTCATCACTATTTACTATACTAAGAAGAGGGAATTTTTATTTTCTGGCCTTGCATATTTGTCATATAAATGCTCAAACTATTTGAGACAGTTTTTTGGTGGAGAAGCATGTAGTGTTATAGTGGCAGAATTGTGACCTTTAATTGTGATATGGTAGGACTACACCACCGATAAAGGAGTGACAGCCAGTGACTGAGGAGAATCTGTGACTTCTCTACATTTAGTGGTTACTACTCACCTGGGTAGCCATATGTAGGAATCTCCTCTTTACACCACTCGTAAACCCTCAAATATGTCCCTGTAGTATTAATTTTGGTCAGATCTTCACCCTGAAACAAAGATTGTAAAAGTCACAGACAGATGGAGAAGTCACATCTATGATCAGCTCTAATCCTGACATCTCCACCGTTCTAATTACACAACTATAAACATGTAATTCTGGTGGATAAAACAAGACTGAGCATAAGACCTTCACAGCCGTCACAGGATCTCCACCTACCTGATGATCCTGAGGAACACTGAAATTTTCTTGTTTATAGTCTTGTGGAAGAAGATGGGGACATCTCTCTGGTGTTGTCCTCTTACTGGAAAGAACTGGAGGAAACACATACAGGGACTGAATTCATTCATTAGATACAGATAATTATAGGCTGAGTGTATTTAGTCCTGTCTATTACCTGGTGATGTGAAGGGCTGGGGAACCTCCATCATGACGTCCTTGTACGAATCTTTGTTTCCTTCTAAATACTCCCACTCCTCCACGGAGAAATAGATGGTTACATCCTGACACCTTATAGGAACCTGACACATACAATGATACTGTCATCCCCTGATCCCTTCATAATGTTATTATATAACTTCTCCACATTCCCAGCAGTGTCACCTCTCCAGTCAGCAGCTCAATCATCTTGTTGTTGAGTTCTTGGATCTTCTGGTCATTGATGTCCTCATGTATCAGGGGGTGAAGTGGAGGCCACGTGATTGGGCTCAGGGGTCTTCCCCATCCCTCAGACACAGGGGCCTGACAGCGCTCACTAGAGGTCTTCTTCACTACTGTGTAATCCTGGTTATGGAGAGACACATTAATAAATCTCACTACAGACATTTCCAGAGTCCTCACCTCTCCAGTTCTGTCCATCTGTAATTCCCATAGATAAGAGTAATGTAATGTGACATCATTAGAATCTCTCACCTCTCCAGTAAGCTGGAAGAGGATCTCAAGGGTGAGGTGTAATATCCTCTCCACCATCTTCCCCTTGTCCATATCCATCCTTGATGGGTCAATTAGGAAAATTTCCTTATATAGAAGATCTCCACTGAGAAGACCTACTACTGCAGTGACCTAAATGGGAAGAAGATCATAAAGATCTCATGTAATAACAAAATTACAGGAGATAATAACAGGAACATATGAGGAGATAGAAAGTGTAGAGGTTGTATTCTCAGATTGTATAAACTAGAATGTCATAAACATCACCCACTTGCTGCACTCGCGATATTGATGTGATTATAAAGGGAGACTTCACTTTTCACAATCAATTGTCCATTCAGCCACCACAAAAGGCTGAAAATGAGCTAAGCGCACCTCATAGTCATCTCACACAGCCACACCACACTTCTCACAGTCACAACTGGCCGTTTCAATAGGCTACCAAGACACCTGGGTGTCACACTAGCTCACATGCACAGCTAACTTTTTTGAAAGCCCCCAATAGGTACTCCTTGCACTTTGCCATACACCAGGTAAAAAAAAAACAAGCTACACTTTTCCTCTTTGTTGTGGGTACGTTTAGAACAGCAAGGAACAAACTTATTAAACTTTAGATGTAATATATAAAAAATAAAGTATGGTACTAATCAGGAAATTATAGGCCAGTAAGCTTAACCTCTACTGTGGGTAAAATCCTGGAGGGCATTCTAAGGGATGATATACTGGAGTATCTGAAGAGGAATAACCTCATGACCCAGTATCAGCACGGGTTTACTAGGGACCATTCCTGTCAGACTAATCTGATCAGCTTCTATGAAGAGATAAGTTCCGGACTGGACCAAGGGAACCCAGTGGACGTAGTGTATATGGACTTTTCAAAAGCTTTTGATACGGTGCCACACAAAAGGTTGATACATAAAATGAGAATAAAGGGGATAGGGGAAAATATGTGTAAGTGGGTTAAGAGCTGGCTCAGGGATAGGAAACAAAGGGTGGTTATTAATGGAGCACACTGGGTCGCGGTTAGCAGTGGGGTACCACAGGAGTCAGTATTGGGCCCTCTTCTTTTTAACATATTTATTAACGACCTTGTAGGGGGCATTCAGAGCAGAATTTCAATATTTGCAGATGACACTAAACTCTGCAGGGTAATCAATACAGAGGAGGACAATTTTATATTACAGGATGATTTATGTAAACTAGAAGCTTGGGCTGATAAATGGCAAATGAGCTTTAATGGGGATAAATGTAAGGTCATGCACTTGGGTAGAAGTAATAAGATGTATGACTATGTGCTTAATTCTAAAACTCTGGGCAAAACCGTCAATGAAAAAGACCTGGGTGTATGGGTGGATGACAAACTCATGTTCAGTGGCCAGTGTTAGGCAGCTGCTACAAAGGCAAATAAAATAATGGGATGCATTAAAAGAGGCATAGATGCTCATGAGGAGAACATAATTTTACCTCTATACAGGTCTCCATTGTATAAGAAAGACAAAGCTGAACTAGAGCGGGTGCAGAGAAGAGCGACTAAGGTTATTAGAGGACTGGGGGGTCTGCAAGACCAAGATAGGTTGCTACACTTGGGGCTATTTAGTTTGGAAAAAACGAAGGCTAAGGGGTGATCTTATTTTAATGTATAAATATATGAGGGGACAGTACAAAGACCTTTCTGATGATCTTTTTAATCATAGACCTAAGACAAGGACAAGGGGGCATCCTCTACGTCTGGAGGAAACAAGGTTTAAGCATAATAACAGACGCGGATTCTATACAGTAAGAGCAGTGAGACTATGGAACTCTCTTCCGTATGATGTTGTAATGAGTGATTCATTCATAAAATTTAAGAGGGGACTGGATGCCTTTCTTGAAAAGTATAATGTTGCAGGGTATATATACTAGATTCCTTGATAGGGCGTTGATCCAGGGAACTAGTCTGATTGCCGTATGTGGAGTCGGGAAGGAATTTTTTTCCCCAAAGTGGAGCTTACTCTTTGACACATGGCTTTTTTTGCCTTTCTCTGGATCAACATGTTAGGGCATGTTAGGTTAGGCTATGGGTTTAACTAGATGGACTTAAAGTCTTCCTTCAACCTTAATAACTATGTTACTATGTTACTAAATAAGTGACATAATATTTCCACACAAGGAAAAACAGTACAAAAAGAAATGGGTTAAATAAAGAAACATTTTTATTGTTTCAGATCTTCACCCTGGAACAAATATTGTAAAAGTCACAGACAGATGGAGAAGGCCCATCTATGATCAGCTCTAATCCTGCCATCTCCACTGTTCTCATTACACAAGTATAAAACAAATAATACTGGTGGATAAAAATAGATTTTTTTACTTATTATAAAATCTGTTTCTCGCAGTCTTTATTGGGGCACAATCATGGGATAGTCTGCTGCCACTTTCAGGCCATGTGCACACGTTCAGGATTTTTTTATAAAAACGCGGAAAAAACGCTTACATATGCCTCCTATTAATTACAGTGTATTCCGCATTTCTAGTGCAAATGTTGCTTTTTTTCCACGAAAAAAATCGCATTGCGGAAAAAAAAGCAACATGTTCATTAAAAATGCGGAATTGCGGGAATTCCGCACACCTAGGAGTGCATTGATCTGCTTACTTTCCGCATGGGGCTGTGCACACCATGCGGGAAGTAAGCAGATTATGTGCGGTTGGTACCCAGGGTGGAGGAGAGGAGACTCTCCTCCACGGACTGGGCACCATATAATTAGTAAAAAAAAAAAGAATTACAATAAAAAATAGTGATATACTTACCCTCTGATGGCCCCGGTGTCTTCCCGCCTCTCTGCGCTGCATGCTGCCGCTTCTGTTCCTATAGATGGTCTGTGTGAAGGACCTACGATGATGTCGCGGTCCTGTGATTGGTCGCTCGACAGCTCACGTGACCGCGACGTCATCGAAAGTCCTGCACACACACACCATCTATAGGAATGGACGCCGCTGAGGAGATCGGCTGTCTACAGGGTGAGTATAACCATTTTTTTAATTTTTTTAATTATTTTTAAACATTCTATTTTTTACTATAGATGCGGCATAGGCTGCATCTATAGTAAAAAGTTGGTCACACTTGTCAAACACTATGTTTGACAAGTGTGACCAACCTGTCAGTTTTCCAAGCGATGCTACAGATCGCTTGGAAAACTTTAGCATTCTACAAGCTAATTACGCTTGCAAAATGCTAAGAAAAACGCGAAAAAAACGCAAAAGAAAAAATGCGGATTTCTTGCAGAAAATTTCCGGTTTTCTTCAGTAAATTTCTGCAAGAAATCCGGACGTGTGCACATACCCTCAAGCTGACACAATTATTGCATTTAAATAAAATTGTCTCCACCCCAGCAGACTATACCTCGCCTGCTGGAGCCAGGCTTCCTCAGTTTTGTGAGAAAGCAGTAGGAGGTGACAAGAAAAGAATTAAGGCAAGAAGAAACATCACTGTACTCCCAGCCAGGCAACCAAGAGGAGGAGCTGTGTCCCCCAATGAAGACCACGAGAAACAGGTTTTAAAGCAAGTAAAAAAATCTTTTTTTCTTGTTCATCTTATTGGAGGACACAGAATCATGGGACGTCCTAAAGTGGTCACTAGCGAAATAGTATTAAATATCATACCGTTACCACCTAGTCTTCTGCTGTAACTCAAGCGGAAGTCTGGTCTACTGACCTGCCTGCAGTATGGCTACGTTCACATTTGCGTTGTGCGCCGCTGC
This sequence comes from Ranitomeya imitator, assembly GCF_032444005.1. Lineage (NCBI taxonomy): Eukaryota > Metazoa > Chordata > Amphibia > Anura > Dendrobatidae > Ranitomeya > Ranitomeya imitator. The sequence goes on from NC_091283.1 coordinate 374,508,019, forward strand.
GTAGGCGACGCAACGCACAACGCAAATAAAAACGCACCAAAACGCATGCAAAAACGCTGCGTTTTGCGACGCATGCGTCGTTTTTTGCCGAAATCTGGACGCAAGAAAAATACAACTTGTTGCGTTTTCTTGGTCCGACGCTTGCGGCAAAAAAGACGCATGCGTCGCACAACGCAACAAACAAAAACGCATGCGTCCCCCATGTTAAATATAGGGGCGCATGACGCATGCGTCGCAGCTGCGTCGCCCGACGCAAACTAGCATAACGCTAGTGTGAACGTAGCCTATCTTCCTACAAAGACTTGCATCTGCCGAGGCAAAAGTGTGCACACTGTAAAACTTAGAAAATGTATGCACCGATGCCCAAGTAGCTGCTTTACAAACTGCAATGCCGATGCCTGATGGCAAACTGCTCAGGAACCTCTTACATCTCGCATGGATCGCGCCTTAATTCTAAACGGGGCCACCCTGGCCTTAGACTTATACCCCTAGATAATAGCTATCTTGATCCAACGGGCAATGGTTGCTTTAGGTTTCTTCTAAAACGACCCCTACAAGGGCTCTGTGGTATAACAAACAAAGTATTAAAACTAGCTATGACCGAACATGCTTGGATAATGTCTTATCCAAGCACACTCAGGTGCAGGTGTTATCCGAATGTCTGGGAGTGCTAGCATATTATGTTCGAGTCTCTGTGGCTGCATGATTTGCAGCTGTTAGACAGCCTCAACACATGTGGGAATTGCCTGTTTGTTATATACGAGCACGCCCAGATGTTCGATAAGATTTTATCTGAGCACTTCCGCTCATCATTAAATCAGAACGACTAAATGAGGCGGTGGCCAATAACTAATACCTTACGGCTCTGACAGTGTTCAACCTGTGCAGAGCCTTCTCAATAGGATGAGATAGTGTGGGACAAAAGGAAGATAAAATTACCGTATATACTCGAGTATAAGCCGAGATTTTCAGCCCAAATTTTTGGGCTGAAAGTGCCCCTCTCGGCTTATACTCGAGTCAAGGTGGGTGGCAGGGTCGGCGGGTGAGGGCGCTGAGGCATACTTACCTAGTCCTGGCGATCCTGGCGCTCCCCCTGCCGTCCCACGGTCTTCTGTGCTGCAGCGTCTTCCCCTCTTCAGCGGTCATGTAAGACCGCTCATTAAAAAAATGAATAGGCGGCTCCACCTCCCATAGGGGTGGAGCCGCGTATTCATTTCTCTAATCAGCGGTGGCGGTGACCGCTGATAGAGAAAGAGGCTGCGGCACCGAAGACCAGGCAGAGGGAGCGTCAGGATCGCTGGGACTAGGTAAGTATTTTATATTCACCTGTCCGCGTTCCAGCCGCCGGGCGTCGCTCCATCTTCCCGGCGCCTCCATCTTCCCGGCGTCTGCGCTCTGACTGTTCAGGTCAGAGGGCGCGATGACGCATATAGTGTGCGCGGCGCCCTCTGCCTGAACAGTCAGAGCAGAGACGCCGGGAAGATGGAGGCGCCGGGACCGGACGCTGGGAGCTGCAAGCAAGAGAGGTGAGTATGTGTTTTTTTTTTTTTATTGCAGCAGCAGCGACAATGGCAGAGCATCTATGGAGAAATATGAACGGTGCAGAGCACTATATGGGGCACAGCTATGGGGCACAATGAACGGTGCAGAGCACTGTATATGGGGCACAGCTATGGGGCACAATGAACGGTGCCGAGCACTGTATATGGGGCACAGCTATGGGGCACAATGAATGGTGCAGAGCACTGTATATGGGGCACAGCTATGGGGCACAATGAACGGTGCAGAGCACTGTATATGGGGCACAGCTATGGGGCACATTGAACGGTGCAGAGCACTGTATATGGGGCACAGCTATGGGGCACAATGAACGGTGCAGAGCACTGTATATGGGGCACAGCTATGGGGCACAATGAACGGTGCAGAGCACTGTATATGGGGCACAGCTATGGGGCACAATGAACGGTGCAGAACACTGTATATGGGGCACAGCTATGGGGCACAATGAACGCTGCAGAGCATTGTATATGGGACACAGATATGGGGCAATAATGAACGGTGCCGAGCACAGTATGGGGCACAGATATGGGACAAAATGAACGGTGCAGAGCATTGTATATGGGGCACAGATATGGGGCAATAATGAACGGTGCCGAGCACAGTATGGGGCACAGATATGGGACAAAATGAACGGTGCCGAGCACAGTATGGGGCACAGCTATGGGACAAAATGAACGGTGCCGAGCACAGTATGGGGCACAGCTATGGGACAATAATGAACGGTGCAGAGTATTGTATATGGGGCACAGATATGGGGCAATAATGAACGGTGCCGAGCACAGTATGGGGCACAGCTATGGGACAAAATGAACGGTGCAGAGCACTATACGGGGCACAGCTATGGGACAAAATGAACGGTGCAGAGCACTATATGGGGCACAGCTATGGGGAAATATGAACGGTGCAGAGCACTATATGGCACAGCTATGGGGAAATAATGATCTATTTTTATTTTTGAAATTCACCGGTAAATGCTGCATTTCCACCCTAGGCTTATACTCGAGTCAATAAGTTTTCCCAGTTTTTTGTGGCAAAATTAGGTGGGTCGGCTTATACTCGGGTCGGCTTATACTCGAGTATATACGGTATATCTTCATTAAATGTGAAAATTTGATTCCACCTTTGGGAGAAAAGAAGGAATTGGCCTCAACAGTGTCTGATCCTGATGAAGAATAAGGTAAGGGGCACAACAAGACAAAGCAGCAAGCTCCAAGACCCTCCTAAGTGATGGCTATAAGGAAAGCTATAAGCTATAAGAAAGAAAAAGTATACAGATTTCTCTGATAGGCTTAAAGGGCAGAGAACTTTTCAGAATATTTTCCCAGGCTCGAGTTCATATGAGGACATTCAGCAGAGGGCACATCACCGCAACTCGAGGTAACTACAGGTCATTCACCTACATTCCATTCATTCGCCGGGTTTTTACAGGCAGGGGCGGCTGCATTAGCAGGCTTCTGCTTGTAAAATTAATTAACCCTTTCAGATGGATTTACAGCGTGAGATGAGACTGATCGTCGGAAGGTATGGAATATTGTTGTTTGCTTTGTTTACATTTCTTTCAGGTGACAAGGGTCTTCAGGTGGATTACCAGTATAATAAAATATTACAACAACCTGTGTATTTATTTCATTAAAATACTTTGTAATAATGTGCGTTTTTTTTAACCATTTCATACTATTGGATTAATAATGGATAGGTGTCATAATTGACGCCTCTTCATTATTAATCTGGCTTAATGTCACCTTACAATAGCAAGGTGACATTAACCCTTCATTATCCCATATCCCACCACTACACGGAAATGGGAAGAGAGTGGCCAAGTGCCAGAATAGGCACATCTTCCAGATGTGCCTTTTTTGGGGTGGCTGGGGGCAGACGTTTTTAGCCAGGGGGAAGCCAATAACCATGGACCCTCTCCAGGCTATTAATATCTGCCCTTAGTCACTGGCTTTACCACTCTGCGGAGAAAATTGCACAGGAGCCCACGCCAATTTTTTCCGCGATTTAACCCTTTAATTTAATAGCTAGAGCGCCCAAATTTTGCACATACACACTACTAACATTAGTAGTGTGAAATATGGAAAAAAAAGAGGGATTTTTGGTTCTTACCGTAAAATCTTTTTCTTGGAACCTTCATTGGGGGACACAGGTAACCAGGGGTGTATGCTGCTGGCACTAGGAGGTTGACACTATGCAAATAAAGAAGAAGTAACTCCTCCCCGGCAGTATACACCCTCCGACAGGCACCAGGCAACTCAGTTGGTGCAAAAGCAGTAGTAGGAACAGGTAATATAAAACTCAACCTATGTACCAACCCACAACAACGGCACGTTGGCCAACACGGTACAACTTCAAGGGAGGGTGCTGTGTCCCCCAATGAAGGCTCCAAGAAAGAGATTTTACAGTAAGAACCAAAAATCCCTCTTTCTTTCTCGCCTCATTGGGGGACACAGGTAACCATGGGACGTCCAAAAGCAGTCCCTAGGGCGGGATATTCTGCAGAAAAAGAGGAGTTAGGTCGGGCGGTCAGAAACCGCCGCCTCCAGTATCCTCCTACCCAGGCTTGCATCCAGAAGCCTGAGTATGCACCTTGTAGAATTTGACAAAGGTGTGAATGGATGACCACGCTGCGGTCTTGCAAACCTGCGAGGCTGAAGCTTGGTGACGAACTGCCCAAGAAGCTCCCACAGCCCGGGTAGAGTGAGCCCTCACTCCCGACGGAGGCCGTTAGTCTTGAACACGGTATGCCTCCAGAACCGCCGAACGGATCCAACAAGCAATTGTGGACTTGGTGGCGGGGAGCCCCTTTCACCACCCTTCCGAGACGATGAACAGAGAATCGGCCTGACGAAAAGAGGCAGTTCTGGCAAGATAAATTCGGATAGCCCTGACCACATCCAACTTGTAAAGAGATTTCTCCAAGGGATGAACCGGGGAAGGGCACAAGGAAGGGAGGACAATGTCCTCATTGATGTGAAAAGTCGAAACCACCTTTGGTAGAAAGGAAGGAACCGGACGAAGAACCACTTTGTCCTGATGCAGGACTAGAAAGGGAGAACGACAGGATAAGGCCGCCAGCTCCGACACTCTTCTAATGGAGGTGATGGCGACCAGAAAGACCACCTTCCAGGATAGATACGAGAAGGAAATGTCCTGAATCGGTTCAAAGGGCGCACGCTGGAGGGCGTCCAAAACGAGGCTGAGGTCCCAAGGCTCGACAGGAGGATGATAAGGGGGAGCTATATGAGCGACCCCCTGGATGAAGGTCCGCACCTGAGGCAGGGAGACCAGGTCTCTTTGAAAAAGAACGGACAGAGCGGAAATCTGACCCTTCAAGGTGCTAATGGAAAGACCCGAATCTAGACCCGCTTGAAGGAAACTGAGAAGAGATGGAAGGGAAAAGGTCATAGGAAACAGATTGTTGTCCTGACACCACCGGAAAAAGGCCTTCCAACACCTGTCATAAATACGCGAGGAAGCCGGTTTTCTCGCCCTTAACATAGTCTGGATGACACTATGAGAAAAACCCGCGTCCTTCAGGACCGCGGCCTCAACGGCCATACCGTTAAATTCAGAGACCGAGAATTCGGGTGGAAGAGGGGCCCCTGCAAAAGAAGGTCCGGACGATCCGGAAGCCTCCACGGAACGTCCGATAGCATGTTCACCAGTTCCGCATACCAGGCCCTGCGAGGCCAATCTGGAGCTACTAAGAGTACGGGGACCCCTTCTGTCTTGATCTTTTTTACGACCCTTGGGATCAAGGGGAGGGGTGGGAACAGATAGGGCATCTGGAACTGAGTCCACGGGATCACGAGTGCGTCGCATCGGCCATCGGATCCCGAGATCTAGAGACGTACTGGGGAACCTTGTGGTTTGCCCGGGAGGCCATCAAGTCGACGTCTGGGACGCCCCACCGCTAGCAAATCTGGCTGAAGATTGAGGGGAGAAGAGACCACTCGCCCCTGAGAAAGTGGGTTTTACAATTGTTCACCCCTGGGAAGTGGACGGCTGACAGAGAGGAACGTGATCCTCGCCCAACGCAGAATTTTTGCCACTTCCGCCATGACTTGAAGACACAAAAGAGAATAGTAAAACCAAAAACACTCAGTTTGAAAAAATGTTGCAGTAATCCGCAAGTGCTAGTAAAAGATGTAAAAAACAGGGTATTTGGTTGATACGTTTTTTGCAAAAAATGTATACTAAGCTGCTCTACCAATCTTCACGGTATACCCTTATCAGAGCAGTCCTAACTAATGTATGCAATCCCTATCTGATGTATTTAAAAACCTGATCATCTGTATATAACCTGTGTGAACAGGGTTCAGAGAGGAAAAATCCATGTGTGCATACAGGGTAGAACAGCTTTTGTGCAGATAGCCCAAGAGGAGTGGTGGAACTCCCCAGTCTTGTAGACACAAGAGAACAATTATGGAAACAGGAACACATGGGCTACTTGCACAGTGAACAAGTCTGTATGATCATGTTCACACACCACCAAGAAACCTGAAGACACAAAAGAGAATAGTAAAACCAAAAACACTCAGTTTGAAAAAATGTTGCAGTAATCCGCAAGTGCTAGTAAAAGATGTAAAAAACAGGGTATTTGGTTGATACGTTTTTTGCAAAAAATGTATACTAAGCTGCTCTACCAATCTTCACGGTATACCCTTATCAGAGCAGTCCTAACTAATGTATGCAATCCCTATCTGATGTATTTAAAAACCTGATCATCTGTATATAACCTGTGTGAACAGGGTTCAGAGAGGAAAAATCCATGTGTGCATACAGGGTAGAACAGCTTTTGTGCAGATAGCCCAAGAGGAGTGGTGGAACTCCCCAGTCTTGTAGACACAAGAGAACAATTATGGAAACAGGAACACATGGGCTACTTGCACAGTGAACAAGTCTGTATGATCATGTTCACACACCACCAAGAAACCTGAAGACACAAAAGAGAATAGTAAAACCAAAAACACTCAGTTTGAAAAAATGTTGCAGTAATCCGCAAGTGCTAGTAAAAGATGTAAAAAACAGGGTATTTGGTTGATACGTTTTTTGCAAAAAATGTATACTAAGCTGCTCTACCAATCTTCACGGTATACCCTTATCAGAGCAGTCCTAACTAATGTATGCAATCCCTATCTGATGTATTTAAAAACCTGATCATCTGTATATAACCTGTGTGAACAGGGTTCAGAGAGGAAAAATCCATGTGTGCATACAGGGTAGAACAGCTTTTGTGCAGATAGCCCAAGAGGAGTGGTGGAACTCCCCAGTCTTGTAGACACAAGAGAACAATTATGGAAACAGGAACACATGGGCTACTTGCACAGTGAACAAGTCTGTATGATCATGTTCACACACCACCAAGAAACCTGAAGACACAAAAGAGAATAGTAAAACCAAAAACACTCAGTTTGAAAAAATGTTGCAGTAATCCGCAAGTGCTAGTAAAAGATGTAAAAAACAGGGTATTTGGTTGATACGTTTTTTGCAAAAAATGTATACTAAGCTGCTCTACCAATCTTCACGGTATACCCTTATCAGAGCAGTCCTAACTAATGTATGCAATCCCTATCTGATGTATTTAAAAACCTGATCATCTGTATATAACCTGTGTGAACAGGGTTCAGAGAGGAAAAATCCATGTGTGCATACAGGGTAGAACAGCTTTTGTGCAGATAGCCCAAGAGGAGTGGTGGAACTCCCCAGTCTTGTAGACACAAGAGAACAATTATGGAAACAGGAACACATGGGCTACTTGCACAGTGAACAAGTCTGTATGATCATGTTCACACACCACCAAGAAACCTGAAGACACAAAAGAGAATAGTAAAACCAAAAACACTCAGTTTGAAAAAATGTTGCAGTAATCCGCAAGTGCTAGTAAAAGATGTAAAAAACAGGGTATTTGGTTGATACGTTTTTTGCAAAAAATGTATACTAAGCTGCTCTACCAATCTTCACGGTATACCCTTATCAGAGCAGTCCTAACTAATGTATGCAATCCCTATCTGATGTATTTAAAAACCTGATCATCTGTATATAACCTGTGTGAACAGGGTTCAGAGAGGAAAAATCCATGTGTGCATACAGGGTAGAACAGCTTTTGTGCAGATAGCCCAAGAGGAGTGGTGGAACTCCCCAGTCTTGTAGACACAAGAGAACAATTATGGAAACAGGAACACATGGGCTACTTGCACAGTGAACAAGTCTGTATGATCATGTTCACACACCACCAAGAAACCTGAAGACACAAAAGAGAATAGTAAAACCAAAAACACTCAGTTTGAAAAAATGTTGCAGTAATCCGCAAGTGCTAGTAAAAGATGTAAAAAACAGGGTATTTGGTTGATACGTTTTTTGCAAAAAATGTATACTAAGCTGCTCTACCAATCTTCACGGTATACCCTTATCAGAGCAGTCCTAACTAATGTATGCAATCCCTATCTGATGTATTTAAAAACCTGATCATCTGTATATAACCTGTGTGAACAGGGTTCAGAGAGGAAAAATCCATGTGTGCATACAGGGTAGAACAGCTTTTGTGCAGATAGCCCAAGAGGAGTGGTGGAACTCCCCAGTCTTGTAGACACAAGAGAACAATTATGGAAACAGGAACACATGGGCTACTTGCACAGTGAACAAGTCTGTATGATCATGTTCACACACCACCAAGAAACCTGAAGACACAAAAGAGAATAGTAAAACCAAAAACACTCAGTTTGAAAAAATGTTGCAGTAATCCGCAAGTGCTAGTAAAAGATGTAAAAAACAGGGTATTTGGTTGATACGTTTTTTGCAAAAAATGTATACTAAGCTGCTCTACCAATCTTCACGGTATACCCTTATCAGAGCAGTCCTAACTAATGTATGCAATCCCTATCTGATGTATTTAAAAACCTGATCATCTGTATATAAACTGTGTGAACAGGGTTCAGAGAGGAAAAATCCATGTGTGCATACAGGGTAGAACAGCTTTTGTGCAGATAGCCCAAGAGGAGTGGTGGAACTCCCCAGTCTTGTAGACACAAGAGAACAATTATGGAAACAGGAACACATGGGCTACTTGCACAGTGAACAAGTCTGTATGATCATGTTCACACACCACCAAGAAACCTGAAGACACAAAAGAGAATAGTAAAACCAAAAACACTCAGTTTGAAAAAATGTTGCAGTAATCCGCAAGTGCTAGTAAAAGATGTAAAAAACAGGGTATTTGGTTGATACGGCAAGTAGCCCATGTTTTCCTGTTTCCGCCATGACTTGTGCGCTGCGAGTCCCTCCCTGATGGTTTATGTAAGCCACGGCCGTGGCGTTGTCCGACTAAGTGCGGACCGGTTTCCCTGAAAGGAGAGACTCCCAGCGGATGAGGGCTAGGAAGATGGCTCTGATTTCCAAGAGGTTGATAGGGAGGCGCACCTCCTGAGCAGACCAGCGGCCCTGGGCCGTGAGGTGGAGAAAAACTGCTCCCCAACCTTGGAGACTGGCGTCAGTGGAGATCACCTGCCAGCGGGGAGGGAGAAATGACCTTCCGCACAGAATGGAGGTGGACAGCGTCCACCAAGAGAGAGACTGTTTCACTCTGGGGGAGAGGCGAAACGGGTGATCCAGGGTAAGTGGATTCCTGTCCCAGGCCGACAAAAGGGCCAGCTGGAGGGGACGAGAGTGGAACTGGGCATAGAGGACCGCTTCCATGGAGGCGACCATCTTTCCCAAAACCCTCATGGCAAGGCGGAGAGACGGAGGATTCGGGCTCTTTAGTGCCCTGACTCCCCGACAAAGAGAAAGGAACTTCTCTTTGGGAAGAAAGACCTGAGCCTGAGAGGTGTCGAATTCCATGCCCAGAAACTCCAGCCACTGAGATGGAATCAGGGAAGACTTCTGGTAATTGATTATCCAGCCGAGGCGAAGAAGCGTGTCCAGAGTAAGCTGGAGGCTCTGGCTGCAATGCCGACGGGACAGACCCTTGATCAAGAGGTCGTCGAGGTACGGGATTACCAGAATTCCCTTTGAACGTAGGATGGCCATGACAGCTGCCATGACCTTCGTAAAGACCCTGGGCACAGACGCCAGACCGAAAGGGAGGGCCGTGAACTGATAGTGATGACCCTGGATCGCGAACCGGAGGAATCTCTGATGTCGTACGCAAATAGGGACGTGAAGGTACGCATCTCGGATATCTACGGAACACAGAAACTCTCTCGGTTCCATGGACGCGATCACCGAGCGTAGAGATTCCATCCTGCAACACCGAATCAGGAGATGGCGGTTCAGCCGCTTGAGATCCAAAATTGGACAGAGAGAACCGTCCTTTTTTGGAACCACAAACAGGTTTGAGTAAAAACCAAAAAAACCGCACGCGATGAGGCACCGGAGCTACGAATCCTGAGGTGAGGAGCGACTCGACGGCCTGGAGAAGTCCTGAAAGGTGGGAGGGCTGTTTGGGAGGACGAGAGAGCAGGAAACATCTTCCTGGGGACGAAGAAAATTCTATCTTGTAGCCCGAAGTGACGATCTACCTGACCCAGGCGTCGTCGACTACCGATAGCCACACCTCTGAAAACAGGAGAAGTCGGCCTCCCACCCTGGAGGGATTTCCAGGTGGGGGCGACCCGTCATTTATTAGAGGATATGTGGCCCCGAGATCCAGATGGTCTTGCGGGGTGGCTCTTAGCTCTCCAGCACGGTGGAGACCTGAAAGAAGGATTTCTTCTGTCTCCTTGCGAGGAAGAATGGTTCTGGTTGGGGTTTCCTGAGGAGGCGAAGGACCGAAAGGGATGAAAGGACTGAGGGCCCCTCCAATTGAAGGGACGTTTCGGCTTGGATTGGGGTAAGGAGGTACTCTTACCACCCGTAGCATCCGAGATCATTTGATCCAGCTACGTGCCAAAGAGTCTAGAACCCTGGAAGGGCAGACAAGTGAGAGATTTTTCTAGAAGCGGGGTCAGCGTTCCACGCCTTTAGCCAGAGAATCCGGCGAATAGCCACAATGTTGCTGTTAGCCCTGGTGGAGCAGGCCGCTGCATCAAGGGAGGCATTCATGAGGTATTTTCCCGCAAGAGAAATCTGATCCGCTAAATCAGACAGTTTCTCAGCAGGAGCAGAGGCCAAAATGCCCCTGCGCAGGGTTTTGGCCCAGGCTGACACAGCCTTGGCTACCCAGGACGAGGCGAAACTAGGGCAGAGGAAGGCTCCGGAAGCCTCAAATGCCGATTTTGCTAATGCCTCGATTTGCCTGTCCATGGGGTCCTTAAGGGAAGCCGCGTCCGGGATAGACAGAACCGTCTGCGAGGATAGCCTGGAGACGGGCGGGTCGACCTTAGGAGACTCGGACCATTTGGAGACAAGGTCGGAGTGAAAACACGTCTAGCCGTTTCCTGCCAGCGAAACGCTTACCAGGGTTTTTCCAGTGTGTAGAGGTCGTGTTATCAAACTCCCTGTGATTAGGAAAAAACCTAGAAGGATGTTTAATTCGTTTAAACGCAACGGAGACGTCCTGAGAGCTCGCTTCATCCTCCTTAAGATCAAGCGTCTGAATGATAGCCAAAATAAGGCTATCAACCATCTCCTGCGTTTCGGAAGTCTGATCTGCATCAGAGTCAGATTCCGACTGAGAGGATAGATCAGACCCGACGTCCGCCTTCGAGGAGGGGGAACAGGCAGATAGGGGAATCCCGTCCAGGGAACTGGAAGAGGATTTAGATAAGGTCCTTTTTCTGTCTCTTTTGTCCGGTCTGCCTCTGTGAGGGTCTAGGACAGGTGCGAGCGATTCGCCGTGTGAGGCGTTCGTGGCACTGGTGGCATTAGAGAGAAGCAGGATACGTTCGAGTGCCTGGACCAGGGACTGAGACACCTTAGTCAGGTCGGAAACTGATTGAGACATAGCAACAGCCCACTCCGGGGGAGGGGGGTGCACTCATCCCGGGACCTAGGAGCTTCCTGAGGGACGGACATGGTGGGAGGAACGCAGAATGGGCAGAAGGGTGAAGGCTGACCTGAGGCCCACTTTTTCTTACAGTGAGTGCAGGCGTAATGGATGGCCGTAGTGGCAAAGGCCGGGGTGGGATTGGACATAGGTGGATATTACCTTGTCCTGGAGCGGAGAAGTACTGCCAGGAGGAGTTGAGCCCGAGAGAGCAGTAGCGCTGAGCTCGCCGAAAAAACAGCGGCAGCCGCAGGTGCCTGTGTTCCTCCGAAAATCCTCTGTCCCACGCGGTGAGCAGACTCCGACAGGGAGCAGGAAGCGGTAAAAAGAGCGCTGAGACAGCGCAACGCTGTGGGCGGGCACAAGCGCTGAAGGGGGAAGCAGAAGAAACGCCCCCAACAGCGTGGAAAGATTCCCGGCCGCAATAATGCCGGCTGCCACCAGAGGGTGCTCAAGCGCCAAAAGGTGAAGAAAAGTCGGGAGGAAAAAAAAAAAACTCCTGGCTGCAATAATGCCAACCGCCACCAGAGGGAGCTCATGCGCCAAAAAAGGAGAAAAGCCGGGAAGACAGAGAAAAAAAAAATGGTGTGCGCGCCTGCAAGCTTAAATAAAAAGGAGGGAAAGAATGCCGGCGTTATGTGAAGCCTTTTCCCGCGGTTTAGCGCGTCCCAGCGCCTGAAAATGTTAAATAAAAAATAATAAATCTTAAAAAGTAAAATTTAAGTCCGTATGAACTTGCATTGGAAGTTAGTGAACTTAGAAACCTGTTGTTTCTTCCAATGCAAGTTCATACGGACTTAAATTTTACTTTTTAAGATTTATTATTTTTTATTTAACCCCTTTCTGACATCGGACGTACTATCCCGTCGAGGTGGGGTGGGCCCCCATGACCACGGACGGGATAGTACGTCCAGCGCGATCGGCGGCGCTCACGGGGGGAGCGCCGCCGATCGCGGGCGGGTGTCAGCTGTTTATCGCAGCTGACATCCGGCACTATGTGCCAGGAGCGGTCACGGACCGCTCCCGGCACATTAACCCCTGGCACACCGCGATCAAAGATGATCGCGATGTGCCGGCGGTATAGGGAAGCTTCCCGCAGGGAGGGGGCTCCATGCGGGCTTCCCTGAGCCCCCCGCAGCAACGCGATGTGATCGCGTTGCTGCGAGGGTCTTACCTCCCTCCCTGCTTGTTCCAGGCCCGGATCCAAGATGGCCGCGGATCCGGGTCCTGCAGGGAGGGAGGGAGCTGTTTATCGCAGCTGACATCCGGCACTATGTGCCAGGAGCGGTCACGGACCGCTCCCGGCACATTAACCCCTGGCACACCGCGATCAAAGATGATCGCGATGTGCCGGCGGTATAGGGAAGCTTCCCGCAGGGAGGGGGCTCCATGCGGGCTTCCCTGAGCCCCCCGCAGCAACGCGATGTGATCGCGTTGCTGCGAGGGTCTTACCTCCCTCCCTGCTTGTTCCAGGCCTGGATCCAAGATGGCCGCGGGTCCGGGTCCTGCAGGGAGGGAGGTGGCTTCACAGAGCCTGCTCAGAGCAGGCACTGTGAAGCCTGCACTGCTCTAAGTCAGATCAGTGATCTGACAGAGTGCTGTGCACACTGTCAGATCACTGATCTGTGATGTCCCCCCCTGGGACAATGTAAAAAAGTTAAAAAAAAAATTTTTCAAAATGTGTAAAAAAAAAAAAAAAAAAATTCCTAAATAATGAAAAAAAAAAATAAAATATTATTCCCCTAAATACATTTCTTTATCTAAATAAAAAAAAAACAATAAAAGTACACATATTTAGTATCGCCGCGTCCGTAACAGCCCGACCTATAAAACTGGCCCACTAGTTAACCCCTTCAGTAAACACCGTAAGAAAAAAAAAACGAGGCAAAAAACAACGCTTTATTATCATACCGCCGAACAAAAAGTGGAATAACACGCGATCAAAAAGACAGATATAAATAACCATGATACCGCTGAAAGCGTCATCTTGTCCCGCAAAAAACGAGCCGCCATACAGCATCATCAGCAAAAAAAAAAAAAAAATTATAGTCCTGAGAATAAAGCGATGCAAAAATAATTATTTTTTCTATAAAATAGTTTTTATCGTATAAAAGCGCCAAAACATAAAAACATGATATAAATGAGGTATCGTTGTAATCGTACTGACCCGAAGAATAAAACTGATTTATCAATTTTACCAAACGCGTAACGGTATAAACGCCTCCCCCAAAAGAAATTCATGAATAGCTGGTTTTTGGTCATTCTGCCTCACAAAAATCGGAATAAAAAGCGATCAAAAAATGTAACGTGCCCGAAAATGTTACCAATAAAAACGTCAACTCGTCCCGCAAAAAACAAGACCTCACATGACTCTGTGAACCAAAATATGGAAAAATTATAGCTCTCAAAATGTGGTAACGCAAAAAATTTTTTTTGCAATAAAAAGCGTCTTTCAGTGTGTGACGGCTGCCAATCATAAAAATCCGCTAAAAAACCCGCTATAAAAGTAAATCAAACCCCCCTTCATCACCCCTTAGTTAGTGAAAAATTAAAAAAATGTATATTTCCATTTTCCCATTAGGGCTAGGGTTAGGGCTAGGGCTAGGGTTAGGGCTAGGGTTAGGGTTTGGGCTAGGGTTAGGGCTAGGGTTAGGGTTATGGCTAGGGTTAGGGCTAGGGTTAGGGCTACAGTTAGGGTTGGGGCTAAAGTTACGGTTAGGGTTTAGATTACATTTACAGTTGGGAATAGGGTTGGGATTAGGGTTAGGGGTGTGTCAGGGTTAGAGGTGTGGTTAGGGTTACTGTTGGGATTAGGGTTAGGGGTGTGTTTGGATTAGGGTTTCAGTTATAATTGGGGGGTTTCCACTGTTTAGGCACATCAGGGGCTCTCCAAACGCGACATGGCGTCCAATCTCAATTCCAGCCAATTCTGCGTTGAAAAAGTAAAACAGTGCTTCTTCCCTTCCGAGCTCTCCCGTGTGCCCAAACAGGGGATTACCCCAACATATGGGGTATCAGTGTACTCAGGACAAATAGGACAACAACTTTTGGGGTCCAATTTCTCCTGTTACCCTTGGGAAAATACAAAACTGGGGGCTAAAAAATAATTTTTGTGGGAAAAAAAGATTTTTTATTTTCACGGCTCTGCGTTATAAACTGTAGTGAAACACTTGGGGGTTCAAAGTTCTCACAACACATCTAGATAAGTTCCATGGGGGGTCTAGTTTCCAAAATGGGGTCACTTGTGGGGGATTTCTACTGTTTAGGTACATTAGGGGTTCTGCAAACGCAATGTGACGCCTGCAGACCATTCCATCTAAGTCTGCATTCCAAATGGCACTCCTTCCCTTCCGAGCCCTCCCATGCGCCCAAACGGTGGTTCCCCCCAACATATGGGGTATCAGCGTACTCAGGACAAATTGGACAACAACTTTTGGGGTCAAATTTCTCCTCTTACCCTCGGGAAAATACAAAACTGGGGGCTAAAAAATAATTTTTGGGGGAAAGATTTTTTTTTTTCAATTTTCACGGCTCTGCGTTACAAACTGTAGTGAAACACTTGGGGGTTCAAAGCTCTCACAACACATCTAGCTGAGGTCCTTGGGGGGTCTAGTTTCCAAAATGGTGTCACTTGGGGGGGGTTTCTACTGTTTCGGTACATTAGGGGCTCTGCAAATGCAATGTGACACCTGCAGACCATTCCATCTAAGCCTGCATTCCAAATGGAGCTCCTTCCCTTCCGAGCCCTCCCATGCGCCCAAACAGTGGTTCCCCTCCACATATGGGGTATCAGCGCACTCAGGACAAATTGGACAACAAATTTTGGGGTCCAATTTCTCCTGTTACCCTCGGGAAAATACAAAACTGGGGGTTAAAAAATAATTTTTGTGGGAAAAAATTTTTGTTTTATTTTTACGGCTCTCCATTATAAACTTCTGTGAAGCCCTTGTTGGGTCAAAGTGCTCACGACACATGTAGATAAGTTCCTTAGGGGGTCTACTTTCCAAAATGGTGTCACTTGTGGGGGGTTTCTACTGTTTAGGTACATTAGGGGCTCTGCAAACGCAATGTGACACCTGCAGACCATTCCATCTAAGTCTGCATTCAAATGGCACTCCTTCCCTTCCGAACCCTCCCATGCGCCCAAACAGTGGTTCCCCCCACATATGGTGTATCATCGCACTCAGGACAAATTGGGCAACAAATTTTGGGGTCCACTTTCTCCTGTTACCCTCGGGAAAATACAAAACTGGGGGCTAAAAAAATAATTTTTGTGGGAAAAATTTTTTGTTTTATTTTTACGGCTCTGCATTATAATCTTCTGTGAAGCACTTGGTGGGTCAAAGTGCTCACCACACCTCTAGATAAGTTCCTTAGGGGGTCTACTTTCTAAAATGGTGTCACTTGTGGGGGGTTTCAATGTTTAGGCACATCAGTGGCTCTCCAAACGCAACATGGCGTCCCATCTCAATTCCTGTCAATTTTGCATTGAAAAGTCAAACGGCGCTCCTTCCCTTCCGAGCTCTCCCACCCGCCCAAACAGTGGTTTACCCCCACATATGGGGTATCAGCGTACTCAGGACAAATTGTACAACAACTTTTGGGGTCCAATTTCTTCTCTTACCCTTGGGAAAATAAAAAATTGGGGGCAGAAAGTTAATTTTTGTGAAAAAATATGATTTTTTATTTTTACGGTTCTACATTATAAACTTCTGTGAAGCACTTGGTGGGTCAAAGTGCTCACCACACCTCTAGATAAGTTCCTTAAGGGGTCTACTTTCCAAAATGGTGTCACTTGTGGGGGGTTTCAATGTTTAGGCACATCAGGGGCTCTCCAAACGAAACATGGCGTCCCATCTCAATTCCAGTCAATTTTGCATTGAAAAGTCAAATGGCGCTCCTTCGCTTCCGAGCTCTGCCATGCGCCCAAACAGTGGTTTACCCCCACATGTGGGGTATTGTCGTACTCAGGACAAATTGTACAACAATGTTTGGGGTCTATTTTCTCCTGTTACCCTTGGTAAAATTAAACAAATTGGAGCTGAATTAAATTTTTTGTGAAAAAAAGTTAAATGTTCATTTTTGTTTAAACATTCAAAAAATTCCTGTGAAGCACCAGAAGGGTTAATAAACTTCTTGAATATGGTTTTGAGCACCTTGAGGGGTGTAGTTTTTAGAATGGTGTCACACTTGGGTATTTTCTATCATATAGACCCCTCAAAATGACTTCAAATGAGATGTGGTCCCTAAAAAAAAATGGTGTTGTAGAAATGAGAAATTGCTGGTCAACTTTTAACCCTTATAACTCCCTAACAAAAAAAATTTGGGTTCCAAAATTGTGCTGATGTAAAGTAGACATGTGGGAAATGTTACTTATTAAGTATTTTGTGTGACATATCTCTGTGATTTAATTGCATAAAAATTCAAAGTTGGAAAATTGCGAAATTTTCATAATTTTCGCCAAATTTCCGTTTTTTTCACAAATAAACGCAGGTACTATCAAAGAATTTTTACCATTGTCATGAAGTACAATATGTCACGAGAAAACAATGTCAGAATCACTGGGATCCGTTGACGCGTTCCAGAGTTATAACCTCTCAAAGGGACAGTGGTCAGAATTGTAAAAATTGGCCCGGTCATTAACGTGCAAACCACCCTTGGGGGTAAAGGGGTTAATTCAGAATGTTGAGCAGAAGGCAGCATTTTCTTATTAAGGATGTCTATGTATTTTTTTGCATTAACCATACCCTCCACAATATGAAGCCTTCCAACACCATTGGCTGCCATACAGCCCCAGACCATTACTTTCATAGAATGTTTCACAGAGGAGCTCAAACACTCTGGCTTGTACTCTTCATGTGGGAACCTTCTCACATAAGACTTGCCATCATTTCCTAAAATGCAAAAAGTGCTTTCATCACTAAATAGCACTTTTTCCCACTCCTCCTTCCTCCATTTTAACTATTTCAATGCCCACAGTTTTCGCCTTTGTCTTTGTATGGCTGTCATCAATGGCTTCTTTCGGGCCTTGCACCCTCTCAATCCTGCTTCCAAACATCTCTTCCTAACAGTTGATGTTGCTACCTCAATATTGCACTTTTCTTGCCATTCTCGCAGAAGCTGAGGAGAGGTGAGCTTTCGATTGGCAAGGGATGTTCTTATCAGTACTCTATCCTCCCTTTTAGTTTACTTTCTGGGCCGACCAGATCTGGGCCTGTCCTGGGTGATTCCAAGCTGCTTATGTTTCTGCAAAATTCTTACGACTGTACTCTGATTACAGCCGACCTTCCTTGCGATCTGGGAGCCAGTATAACCCTCTCTTTATTTAGCACCACAACTCGCACACGATCCTCCGCTGGCAAAAATCTGAAGGCTCCCATCATAAAACTCTACAGTATGATTCACTAGATAGACCAACAGATACAACAAACAAACAAAGCAGCAGATGTGATGCAATGTAATGCAATGTGATTGGCTGCCATATCCCGGTTATGATGGTCACAAGAACCTCATCTGTGATTGGCTAATTTTGGATCTGAAGCTGTACATTGTTTAGTTCTGCTTTCAATTCCCATATTGTTGCAATAATTTCAGGCAAAACTGCTTCAAAAGCTAAAAATATTACAGGGAAAGAATGCAAAATTGTATTCTGAACAAAACGATATATAGTATGTCATATTAGCATCGAAAATATTCGACAGAAAACGTTTAAAACTTGAAAAATCAATTTATCCTATGCAGGACTTTTGACCACCACTGTATATATATATATATATATATATATATATATATATATATATATATATATATGTATATATATATATATATATATATATATATATATACTAGCTATTGAACCCGTTCTACGCCCGGGTGGCGAGCATTTATATTGGTATATGGTCTCCATCCTGGTATGTGCTGCTCCATCCTGCGTCCCCATCCTGTCATGTGCTGCTCCATCCTGCGTCCCCATCCTGTCATGCGCTGCTCCATCCTGCGTCCCCATCCTGTCATGCGCTGCTCCATCCTGCGTCCCCATCCTGTCATGCGCTGCTCCATCCTGCGTCCCCATCCTGTCATGTGCTGCGCCATCCTGCGTCCCCATCCTGTCATGCGCTGCTCCCATCCTGCGTCCCCATCCTGTCATGCGCTGCTCCCATCCTGCGTCCCCATCCTGTGATGCGCTGCTCCCATCCTGCGTCCCCATCCTGTCATGTGCTGCTCCATCCTGCGTCCCCATCCTGTCATGTGCTGCTCCATCCTGCGTCCCCATCCTGTCATGCGCTGCTCCATCCTGCGTCCCCATCCTGTCATGTGCTGCTCCATCCTGCGCCTCCATTCTGTCATGTGCTGCTCCCATCCTGCGTCCCCATCCTGTCATGCGCTGCTCCATCCTACGTCCCCATCCTGTCATGCGCTGCTCCCATCCTGCGTCCCCATCCTGTCATGCACTGCTCCATCCTGCGTCCCCATCCTGTCATGCGCTGCTCCCATCCTGCGTCCCCATCCTGTGATGCGCTGCTCCCATCCTGTGATGCGCTGCTCCCATCCTGCGTCCCCATCCTGTCATGTGCTGCTCCATCCTGCGTCCCCATCCTGTCATGTGCTGCTCCATCCTGCGTCCCCATCCTGTCATGTGCTGCTCCCATCCTGCGTCCCCATCCTGTCATGCGCTGCTCCCATCCTGCGTCCCCATCCTGTCATGTGCTGCTCCATCCTGCGTCCCCATCCTGTCATGTGCTGCTCCATCCTGCGTCCCCATCCTTATGTGCTGCTGCATCCTGCGTCCCCACCCTTATGTGCTGCTCCATCCTGCGTCCCCATACTGCCTCTGTCCCGCTCGGCGCCGAGTGCTGGGGGGCCTGAGCAGGCGGGGACACCGGCACGCTGTGGGGGTCAGGTGCCGGTATCGCCGCCAGCTCAGGCCCCCCAGCACTTACTATATTCACCTGTCCTGCGTTCCAGCGCTGGGCGCCGCCATCTTCCCGGTCTCCTGGCCGTGACTGTTCAGTCAGAGGGTGGCGCCTGCGCGCATTAAGCGCGTCATCTCGCCCTCTGAACTGAAGGTCACAGGCCGAAGACCGGGAAGATGGCGGCGCTCAGCGGTGGAACGCAGGACAGGTGAATATGGCCGATACTCACCATCCTGGCGGTCCCTACTTCTCTGTTGGAGATCGCGGTGTGCGTTCAGTGTGAACGCACACCGCGATCTCCCGGGAGCGTCACTCTGTGAGGCCCAGACTGCGCTGGCGCTTGCGCCTGCGCAGTCTATAAAGGCTTCGGACAGAGTGACGCTCCCAGCGTTATATTTATATATATATATATATATATATGACAGTATATATGTTTTTACGATTATTTGAGCCCATGGATCCATTGTATGTCCGTATTGCAAGCCTGCGAGAAAATCTCACAGTACGGATGCCATACGGATTACATACGGAGGATGCCATGCGCAAAATACGCTGACACACCCTGCCAACGGATGAGATACGGATCACTATTTTGGGGACTTTTCTGCGTATTACGGCCTTACAAGACACACCAACATAGTTATTGACAAAAGCAGACCGCGCTAATGGGTGTGCATGGTCCTCTCTAGACTCACACATTATGACTGATAATGAAAAGGCAAAAAGACTCCACTAAACAGTGACAAAAAACTGTTAGATGCTAGAGTGCCTAGTATTAGCCCCCAGTAGCGAACAGTCTATCAGATCCACTTTGCAGGAGGAATTAATGTACACTCTGCACCCCATCTTGACTGAAAAAAACAGAAATGTAGAAATTTTTGCAAGTTTATTAAAAAAGAAAAACTGAAATATCACATGGTCATAAGTATTCAGACTTTTTGCTCAGTATTGAGTAGAAGCACCCTTTTGAGCTAGTAAAGCCATGAGTCTTCTTGGGAATGATGCAACAAGTTTTTCACACCTGGCTTTGGGGATCCTTTGCCATTCTTCCCTGTAGATCTTCTCCAGTTCTGTCAGGTTGAATGGTGAACGTTGGTGGACAGCCATTTTCAGGTCTCTCCAGAGATGTTCAATTGAGTTTAGGTCAGTGCTCTGGCTGGGCCAGTCAAGAATGGTCACAGAGTTGTATTGAAGCCACTCATTTGCCATTTTAGCTGTGTGCTTAGGGTCATTGTTTTGTTGGAAGGTGAACCTTCGGCCAGTCTGAGGTCCAGAGCACTCTGGAAGAGGTTTTTATCCAGTATATCTCTGTACTTGGCCGTATTCATGTTTCCTTCAATGGCAACCAGTCGTGCTGTCCCTGCAGCTGAAAAAAAAAACCCCCATAGGATGATGATGCTGCCACCACGTTTCACTGTTGGGATTGTATTGGGCAGGTGATGAGCAGTGCCTGGTTTGCTCTACACATACCGCTTAGATTTATCCCCAAAAAGGTCTATCTTCGTCTCATCAGACCAGAGAATCTTATTTCTCATAGTCTGGGTGTCCTTCATGTGTTTTTTTTTAGCAAACTCTATACGGGCTTTCATATGTCTTTCACTGAGGAGAGGCTTCTGTTGGGCGACTCTGCCATAAAGACCCAACTGGTGGAGGGCTGCAGTGATAGTTGACTTTGTGGAACCTTCTCCCATGTCCCTACTGCACCTCTGGAGTTCAGCCAGTGATCTTGGGGTTCTTCTTTACCGCTCTCACAAGGCTCTTCTCCCAAGATTGCTCAGTTTGGCTGGACGACCAGGTCTAGGAAGACTAATGTTGGTCAAAAACTTCTTCCATTTAAGGATTATGGAGGCCACTGTGCTCTTAGGAACCTTAACTACTGCAGAAATTCTGTTGTAACCTTGGCCAGATCTGTACCTTGCCACAATTCTGTCTCTGAGCTCCTTGGCCAGTTCCTTTGACTTCATGATTCTCATTTGGTCTGACATGCACTGTGAGCTGTGAGGTCTTATATAGACAGGTGTGTGCCTTTCCAAATCAAGTCCTATCAGTTTAATTAAAGATAGTTGGACTCCAATGAAGAGTAGAACCATCTCAAAGAGAATCACAAGGAATTGGGCAGCATGTGACTTAAATATGAATGTCTGAGTAAACTGTCTGAATGCTTATGACCATGTGATATTTCAGATTTCTTTTTTTAATACATATTCAAAAATTTCTACATTTTTTTTTCAGTCAAGATGGGGTGCAAAGTGTACATTAATGTGAAAAAATTTTTTTTTGAATTTAACAAATAGCTGCAATGAATCAAAGAGTGAAAAATTTAAAGTGGTCTGAATACTTTCCCACTATAAGTACAACACGTGAATGAGAAAATTAAAAAAATGCCTTTGAAGGATTATATCTGAAATGTCTGTCGTGGTGTGGCCACACTGATTCCTGGACCATCCTGGTAATGTAACTCTCATTCATGGTTGTCTGATTAGACCTTCTGCCTCCTTTGATGCTTTATTTGACCTCCATAAATAAACCTATACATGGGGCACCGGAGGTAGCAAGCTCCGCCATAATATATAATATAGAAACCCAAAAGAGAAATGGACACAATGAGCTAAAAAAATATAACAACTTTATTGAAAAATATACAAGTAACACTAATAGAAGTAAAAGCCAAATGACACAATGCAGAAAAAGATAAAAGAGGCGACACTAGTGCCACACACGGAACAGGTAATATACTGATGGAGCAGAAGACAATAATACTAATGCCATAAATATAAGTATAACACAGCACTCAGTAGAGTCCAAATAATGAGAGGACAAATCGAAAAATAAAATTAAAGTTAATGAATTAATGGCAACTGCTAATAATCAGTATGTAGTATATGTTCACACGAAGGTGTACTAACGCAGGAAAATACCCAGTATGCAATACAGAACTATGTATGAAGATAAAGTGCCTAGTGCCAATAGATATATACTGGTAACCACCAATATCAGTAGGTGTGCCAACGCAGAGAGATACATATGGATATATACTAATAGCCACCGACATCAAAAAGGAGTAAAGCTAAATATATGTAGAAAAGTGACAAGATATGGTATGTGGCACAAAACAGCCGAGGGGTAGGCAAATCAATGATAGTAAATACACTGTTGTAAATAAAGACCAGTAGTCTGCCAGTAGAACATATATAACTAGGAGTACGAGTGCATAAAATGGGTACCGACCTGAATCCGTGTGTGGGAGAGGGAGCCCCGACGCGCGTTTCGCATATATTGCTTCCTCGGGGGGCGCTAGTGTGAAGTGAGATGGGGGTCTCTTTATATCCCATGCGGTAGTATCGGCGCGTGTCCCAGCACAGCAATGACCGGAAGCGGCAGAGTCGGCGTCCAACGTCACGAATCTGCGCCCCGCACTGACACTCTCTGTACACACGCCTCCTTCGTCCATGTTTGCCCCTAGCGGTGTGCGCATGCCCCGGCCGGCTTGTCTCGGTTGCCGTGGATACGCGTCCTATTTGCGTCGCGTCTCTGGCCCCTCCCACTGACGCGTCAGTGCGGGGCGCAGATTCGTGACGTTGGACGCCGACTCTGCCGCTTCCGGTCATTGCTGTGCTGGGACACGCGCCGATACTACCGCATGGGATATAAAGAGACCCCCATCTCACTTCACACTAGCGCCCCCCGAGGAAGCAATATATGCGAAACGCGCGTCGGGGCTCCCTCTCCCACACACGGATTCAGGTCGGTACCCATTTTATGCACTCGTACTCCTAGTTATATATGTTCTACTGGCAGACTACTGGTCTTTATTTACAACAGTGTATTTACTATCATTGATTTGCCTACCCCTCGGCTGTTTTGTGCCACATACCATATCTTGTCACTTTTCTACATATATTTAGCTTTACTCCTTTTTGATGTCGGTGGCTATTAGTATATATCCATATGTATCTCTCTGCGTTGGCACACCTACTGATATTGGTGGTTACCAGTATATATCTATTGGCACTAGGCACTTTATCTTCATACATAGTTCTGTATTGCATACTGGGTATTTTCCTGCGTTAGTACACCTTCGTGTGAACATATACTACATACTGATTATTAGCAGTTGCCATTAATTCATTAACTTTAATTTTATTTTTCGATTTGTCCTCTCATTATTTGGACTCTACTGAGTGCTGTGTTATACTTATATTTATGGCATTAGTATTATTGTCTTCTGCTCCATCAGTATATTACCTGTTCCGTGTGTGGCACTAGTGTCGCCTCTTTTATCTTTTTCTGCATTGTGTCATTTGGCTTTTACTTCTATTAGTGTTACTTGTATATTTTTCAATAAAGTTGTTATATTTTTTTAGCTCATTGTGTCCATTTCTCTTTTGGGTTTCTTTATTTGACCTCCTTAGTTTTCATTGTCATGGCGTGGTCTCCATGCAGTTCATTGGTATGTACTCTCTAATCACCATTAGTAATCGATGTGCATTTGTTCCTCTTCTGTGCCATTCATGATTTTATACTTACACTTCGGCATTATTGCCTCTATACTGAATTTATGACATAGGGTTATGTGCACACATTCCTATACACCATTCAGCACTGATTCCATGGTTCTTGACATCTCTTATCATCAATTTTTACTTTAGGTTTTTTGTCTACATATTTATATTAGGCATTGGTCTTTATCTATGACCGATTGGAGTATCCCCTTACTATGAATATACATCTTTTTTTCCCTACCTCTATATACTACCCTCTCGATGATCTGGGTCACATCTTTTTAACCATTTGCACATCTTCATGTATTTGAATCTGTGTGGTGCACCCGCTGTTGTTGTGCCATGTTGTTGCCAATTACATAAATAAAGCATTTTTTCATTTTCTCATTCACATGCTGTACTTAATTATGACCTCATGTTCGGTGCTTTCTTTCTCTTGGGTCTTCAAAGAACTGAAAGCCTGGCTCCAGCAGGTGAGGTATGATCTGCTGGAGAGCAGCCAATTTTATTTAAATGTAATAATAGTGTCAGCAGACCATGATTCTGTGTCCAGCAATAAGACAAACGAGAAAACAAGACCTTCACAGCCGTCTACACATCATAAGGGAGATCTCATGACACCTTCTCTCCATCTACCTGATGATCCTGAGGAACATTGGGAATTTCTTGTTTATATTCCTGTGGATGAAGAGGACAGGGACATCTCTCTGGTGTTGTCCTCTCATTGGATAGAACTGGAAGAAACACATACAGGGACTGAATTCATTCTTTACTTACAGATAATTATAGGCCATGTGTATTTAGTCCTGTCTATTACCTGGTGATGTGAGGAGCTGGGGAACCTCCATCATGACGTCCTTGTACAGATCTTTGTGTCCTTCTAAATACTCCCACTCCTCCATGGAGAAATAGATGGCGACATCCTGACACCTTATAGGAACCTGACACATACAATGATACCGTCATCCCCCAGATCCCTTCATAGCTTTACTGTATAATGTCCCAGCATTCCCAGCAGTGTCACCTCTCCAGTCAGCAGCTCAATCATCTTGTAGGAAAGTTCTAGGATCTTCTGGTCATTGATGTCCTCATGTATCAGGGGGTGAGGTAGAAGCCCAGTGATTGGGCTCAGGGGTCTTCCCCATCCCTCAGACACAGGGGCCTGACAGCGCTCACTAGAGGTCTTCTTCACTACTGTGTAATCCTGGTTATGGAGAGACACATTAATAAATCTCACTACAGACATTTCCAGAGTCCTCACCTCTCCAGTTCTGCCCATCTGTTATTCCCATAGATAAGAATGATGTAATGTGACATCATCAGAATCTCTCACCTCTCCAGTAAGCTGTAAGAGGATCTCTAGGGTGAGGTGTAATATCCTCTTTGCCATCATTTTCACCTTGTCCATATCCATCCTTGATGGGTCAATCAGGAAAATTCTCTTATATTGAAGATCTCTACTGAGAGGATCCGATATTGTAGGGACCTGAATGGGAAGACGATGACGATGTAACATCATAAAGTTCCCATGTAATGACAAAATTACAGGAGATAATAAAGGGAACATATGAGGAGATAGGATGTGTAGATGTTGTATTCTCAGATCGCATAAACTGGAATGTCATAAACATTATCCACTTGCTGCACTCGTGACTTGGATGTGACTGTAAAGAAGGACGAAGCGCCCCCCACAGTCATCTCACACATCCACACCACACTTCTTGCAGCCACCACTTGCCATTTTGATAGGCCACCAAGACGCCTGCCCTGGGTGGCACACTAGCTCACATGCACAGACAACTTTTCAATGCCCTCGGTACTTTTTGCACTTTGGCATACACTGCGTAAAAAACAAGCTGTACTTTTCCTCTTTGATGTGTGTACATTTAGAACAACAAGGAATAAACTTATTAAACTCTAGATTTAATGTATAACAATAAAGTACAGTGCTTAAAAAACGGACAAATAAATGGCATCCGATTTACACACAATTAAAAATAGTACAAAAATAAACGAGCTAAATACAGAAATGTCTTATAGATTGAACCTTCTGGCGGAGGAGATCACCGCAGAAATTAGG
Source organism: Ranitomeya imitator (assembly GCF_032444005.1). Taxonomy (NCBI): domain Eukaryota; kingdom Metazoa; phylum Chordata; class Amphibia; order Anura; family Dendrobatidae; genus Ranitomeya; species Ranitomeya imitator. Next base: position 374,534,002 of record NC_091283.1, read on the forward strand.
ACAGATCTACAATACAATTCACTTTGCCCCTACCGGATCTGACAATGAGTTTTTCTGGGGGAGATATTGTAAAGGGTCTCAGGTGAGAGGAGGGTGGGCAATTGTATGCAAAGAAAGATGATAGAAACTTGATATTATATTTCTGTGGTTTCCTGAGGCTGAAAATTCTGGATACTTTAATCCACAGAAGCAATTATGTCTCCCAATTACAGATATATCAGTGGATGCTGCTGATATCAGATATCTGATAATATGGCTTTGAAATATTGCATTTCCATTGTGCCATGTGACGTAGAGATGTCCAGTCTGCCTCAGGGACAATAATCTTTACCTTTGGGCTATGTGCACACGTTCAGGATTTTTAGCGTTTTTAGCTTACATAAGAATCTCATCAAATTTAATGCTTTCCGCATTTTTTGTCCACATGCTGCGTTTTTTTCCACATCGGAAATGCATTCCGGAAAAAAAACGCAGCATGTTCATTCACTGTGCGGAATCGCGGTGATTCCGCACACATAGGACTGCAGTGATCTGCTTACTTTCCACAAGGGGCTATGCCCACCATGCAGGAAGTAAGCGGATCATGTGCGGATGGTACCCAGGGTGGAGGAGAGGGTACTCTACTCTAGGGACTGGACACCATATCCTGTTTAAAAAAAAAAAGAATTAAAATAAAAAGTAGTTATATACTCACCTTCTGGCGGCCCCCGGATCCAGCCCAGGCCTTAGCGATGCTCCCACCAGATCCCATTTCCAGGGATGCATTGCGCGAATCACCTGGATGACGTAGTGGTCTCGCATGATGCTTATCGTCGCGAGGCATCACTGGGAACAGGAGTTGCCGGGAGCATCGCGAGGAGCGGGAAGGCTGCGAGGGCCATTGGAAGGTGAAAATATCACAATTTTTTATTTTTTTTTAAATTATTTTTAACATTATATCTTTTTACTATTGATGCTGCATAGGCAGCATCAATAGTAAAAAGTTGGTCACACTTGTCAAACACTGTGTGGACATTATACTGTGTGTGGGAGGATGGCGGCACTGTGGTGACATTATACTGTGTGTGGGGGGATGGCGGCACTGTGGAGACATTATACTGTGTATGGGGGATGGTAGCACTGTGGAGACATACTGTGTGTGGGGGGATGGCGGCACTGTGGAGACATTATACTGTGTGTGGGGGGATGGCGGCACTGTGGAGACATTATACTGTGTATGGGGGATGGCGGCACTGTGGAGACATTATACTGTGTGTGGGGGGATGGCGGCACTGTGGAGACATTATACTGTGTGTATGGGAGATGGTGGCACTGTGGGAACAGTATACTCTGGAGGGATGGTGGCACTGTGGAGACATTATACTGTGTGTGGGGGGATGGCGGCACTGTGGGGACATTATACTGTGTGTGGGGGGATGGCGGCACTGTGGAGACATTATACTGTGTGTGGGGGGATGGCGGCACTGTGGTGACATTATACTGTGTGTGGGGGGATGGCGGCACTGTGGTGACATTATACTGTGTGTGGGGGGATGGCGGCACTGTGGAGACATTATACTGTGTATGGGGGATGGCAGCACTGTGGAGACATTATACTGTGTGTGGGGGGATGGCGGCACTGTGGAGACATTATACTGTGTGTGGGAGATGGCAGCACTGTGGGGACATTATACTGTGTGTGTGGGGGGATGGCGGCACTGTGGAGACATTATACTGTGTGTGGGGGATGGCAGCACTGTGGGGACATTATACTGTGTGTGTGGGGGATGGCGGCACTGTGGGGACATTATACTGTGTGTGTGGGGGGATGGCGGCACTGTGGGGGCATTATACTGTGTGTGTGGGGGGATGGCGGCACTGTGGAGACATTATACTGTGTGTGGGGGGATGGCGGCACTGTGGGGACATTATACTGTGTGTGGGGGATGGCGGCACTGTGGAGACATTATACTGTGTATGGGGGGATGGCGGCACTGTGGAGACATTATACTGTGTGTGGGGGGATGGCAGCACTGTGGAGACATTATACTGTGTGTGGGGGATGGCGGCACTGTGGAGACATTATACTGTGTGTGGGGGGATGGCGGCACTGTGGGGACATTATACTGTGTGTGGGGGATGGCGGCACTGTGGGGACATTATACTGTGTGTGTGGGGGGATGGCGGCACTGTGGAGACATTATACTGTGTGTGGAGGATGGCGGCACTGTGGGGACATTATACTGTGTGTGTGGGGGGATGGCGGCACTGTGGGGGCATTATACTGTGTGTGTGGGGGGATGGCGGCACTGTGGAGACATTATACTGTGTGTGGGGGGATGGCGGCACTGTGGGGACATTATACTGTGTGTGGGGGGATGGCGGCACTGTGGAGACATTATACTGTGTATGGGGGGATGGCGGCACTGTGGAGACATTATACTGTGTGTGGGGGGGATGGCAGCACTGTGGAGACATAATACTGTGTGTGGGGGATGGCGGCACTGTGGAGACATTATACTGTGTGTGGGGGGATGGCAGCACTGTGGAGACATTATACTGTGTGTGGGGGATGGCGGCACTGTGGGGACATTATACTGTGTGTGGGGGGATGGTGGCACTGTGTGGACATTATACTGTGTGTGGGAGGATGGCGGCACTGTGGTGACATTATACTGTGTGTGGGGGGATGGCGGCACTGTGGAGACATTATACTGTGTATGGGGGATGGTAGCACTGTGGAGACATACTGTGTGTGGGGGGATGGCGGCACTGTGGAGACATTATACTGTGTGTGGGGGGATGGCGGCACTGTGGAGACATTATACTGTGTGTATGGGAGATGGTGGCACTGTGGGAACAGTATACTCTGGAGGGATGGTGGCACTGTGGAGACATTATACTGTGTGTGGAGGATGGCGGCACTGTGGAGACATTATACTGTGTGTGGGGGGATGACAGCACTGTGGAGACATTATACTGTGTGTGGGGGATGGCGGCACTGTGGGGACATTATACTGTGTGTGGGGGGATGGCGGCAGTGTGGGGACATTATACTGTGTGTGGGGGGATGGCGGCAGTGTGGGGACATTATACTGTGTGTGGGGGGATGGCGGCACTGTGGGGACATTATACTGTGTGTGGGGGGAGAGCGGCACTGTGGGGACATTATACTGTGTGTGGGGGGATGGCGGCACTGTGGGGACATTATACTGTGTGTGGGGGGATGGCGGCAGTGTGGGGACATTATACTGTGTGGGGGGATGGCAGCACTGTGGGGACATTATACTGTGTGTGGGGGGAGAGCGGCACTGTGGGGACATTATACTGTGTGTGGGGGGAGAGCGGCACTGTGGGGACATTATACTGTGTGTGGGGGGATGGCGGCACTGTGGGGACATTATACTGTGTGTGGGGGGATGGCGGCAGTGTGGGGACATTATACTGTGTGGGGGGATGGCAGCACTGTGGGGACATTATACTGTGTGTGGGGGGAGAGCGGCACTGTGGGGACATTATACTGTGTGTGGGGGGAGAGCGGCACTGTGGGGACATTATACTGTGTGTGGGGGGATGGCGGCACTGTGGGGACATTATACTGTGTGTGGGGGGATGGCGGCAGTGTGGGGACATTATACTGTGTGGGGGGATGGCAGCACTGTGGGGACATTATACTGTGTGTGGGGGGAGAGCGGCACTGTGGGGACATTATACTGTGTGTGGGGGGAGAGCGGCACTGTGGGGACATTATACTGTGTGTGGGGGGATGGCGGCACTGTGGGGACATTATACTGTGTGTGGGGGGATGGCGGCAGTGTGGGGACATTATACTGTGTGGGGGGATGGCAGCACTGTGGGGACATTATACTGTGTGTGGGGGGAGAGCGGCACTGTGGGGACATTATACTGTGTGTGGGGGGAGAGCGGCACTGTGGGGACATTATACTGTGTGTGGGGGGATGGCGGCACTGTGGGGACATTATACTGTGTGTGGGGGGATGGCGGCAGTGTGGGGACATTATACTGTGTGGGGGGATGGCAGCACTGTGGGGACATTATACTGTGTGTCAGACAGGGGCGCTGTACTATGGGAGCAATATGTGTTTCCTGACTTCTGGTTCTTCATAGTTGGGCCGTATTTATCTATCAGAGGGGAGAAAGCGTTATAGCTCTTAGTAATGGGGAATCTCCAGCACCTACCTCCACCTGCAGAGCCGCACACCACACATATGGTGAGTAAAGGACCTTCGCTGACGTCATGCCCATGTGACGGGGGCGGGGCCTCCCAGTACAGACCTGATGCCAGGAAGCTGTGGTGCTGAGGACACTGAGGGGTCCGGGGACAGATGAGGGATGTTCCTGTGTGGGGGCTGCACAGGGAACGGGGGATTGTGTGTGTGGGGAAGGCGGTGCTGGTACTTGCGTGGGGCTGCATGTGGGGGTTGTGTGCTGAGGCCCTGTATGTGGAAGAAGAGGGTCCTGTTATTTGCTTCCTTGTGGCAGGGGGTGATGTCTCTTGCGTGGGGCTGCATGTGGTTTAGTGTTCGTTGTCTGGGTCTCCTTGTGGGGGCTGTGCGGGGAGGGGGTGATGGTGAGGGCTCTAAAGGGAGGAGTGTTATTACTTACATGAGACTCTACCTGAAGGGGCTGCACGGTGAGGACGGAGTCTTGTTTGCACATAAAGCTCATTTTCCAAGACGTCCATCTTGGCAACACCGTAGAGGTGACGAGGCTGAAGTTGGATTCTTATTCAGCAATTTTTTCTTTTCTGTTTTTTATAGGTTTAACAACAAAAAATAATCATCACAATAATAACATACAATGCAGTGAGGTGCCCTGATATGAATACACTTAACAGCTAAAAAAATTATATAACTGGCAAAAAAATGGGCATCAAAGTGGGCACCAAAGGGCGTTAATGAAAGGGTTAAATGACTTTTGGGCCACTGATCTAACACTAAGAATAGACAGATAGTGATGCCCCACATCAAAACCAGGTCTCTCCAGCCTGGGCCCAAATGGGTCCTGGGCATCAGAACTGGCAGGAGGGACCTGGGTTTGATGTAGGTCATCACTATCTGTGTATTCTCAGTGTGAGATCAGTGGCCCAAAGTCATTTAACCCCATAAAAACACCAGTTAGTCAAATTGCCAAAATCGACTGCCCACTTTGATGCCAGTTCTGATGCCCAGAACCCATTTGGGCCAGGCTGGAGGGACCTGGTTTTGATGTGGGGTTCCCTCTTCTATATGTGTGTGATATCAGTGGCCCAAAGTCATTTAACCCTTTCCTTAACGCCCTTTGATGCCCATTTTTGTGCCCGTTTTATAATTTTTGTAGCTGTTTTTAAGTGTATTCACATCAGGACTCCTCACTGCATGATATTTTTGTGATGATTATTTTTTAAAACAGAAAAGAAAAAAATTGGCGAATAAGAAACCAACTTCAGCTCTGAATAAGAAACTGGACAAATAAGAAACCAACTTCAGCCTCGTATGGAGGTCATTCTTATCCTGAGAGGGACGAGAAACACACGAGAGGTTAAAAAGCTCCTCTCACACCCACCCTTCAGAGTCTTTTAGGCTATGTGCAAACGCTGCGGATCCGCAGCGTTTCTGCAGCTGCGGGTCCGCAGCAGTTTCCCATGAGTTTACGTTACAATGTAAACCTATGGGAAACAGAAAACGCTGTGCCTATGCTGCGGAAAAAAAACGTGCGGAAACGCAGCGGTTTACATTCCGCAGCATGACAACTCTTTCTGCGGATTCCGCAGCGGTTTTACACCTGCTCCAATAGAAAACCACAGGTGTAAAACCACAGTGAAATCCGCAGAAAAACCACGGTAAATCTGCAGCAAAAACGCAGCGTTTTTGCCCTGCAGATTTATCAATTCCGCTGTGGAAAAATCCACAGAGGACCATTCTACGTGTGCACATACCCTCACAAGTACCACACCAGGATGGATATAACAACATTTTATGGAATCTTCCCATACAAATGTTAAATCACATGAGTATTCTATAACTACAAAGGCAGGGAATCTAACCGTGATGTCAGGATGGACTCCTGGAAATACAATTACCGGTAGGGCTAATTACCGTTTTACAGGCTGTCCCTCCTGACAGCACCATGGAGATTAGGGCAGGAGAACTGCCTAGAGAACCTTTCTACCAAAAGCAGTCTGCTGCCCTGATAACACATCTAATTTATATTGCTTGCAAAACATGTTCAAGCTGGAACAAGTTGTTGCCCTGCAAATTTGAGCTACTGAAGTCCCCGCTCTCTCTGCCCTAGTTGAATGAGCTTTTAAAATCTCAAGGGAGTTTTCTTTCTGATGAATGGGCCAGGCCTATTGTGGATCTAATCAATTTTGCTATAGTAGACTTGAATGCTTTCTTCTCCATATTTCTACCCCCCATATTGAGTAAAGAAATTGGTGTCCTGTATCCAAACCCGGGCAACTTCTAGGTAGCACATGACTGTATAGAGAAGAGAAACTACTCCTGATTTCTGGGATGCTGACAAAATGAGGGCATGATAACTCCCTGGTTCTTATTTGAGGAAGATACTATTTGGGGAAGAAAAGCTGGATCAAACATGAGGACTATTCAGTCATCTAAAACCTGCAGGTATGGATCTCTAATGGACAAGGATGAAATTCCCCAATCCTCTTAGCGGAGGTGATGGCCACCAAGAAAGCTGTCTTAAACGAAAGTCTGCTAATGCTTATTTCACATATAGGGATGTTTATATAAGGCATTGAGTACTAAGTTCAGATCCCATGGAGGCACTTATTTTCTTGCCAAGGGTCTCACGGTCTGTATATTGCCCTATAAAATCAAGCTACCTAGGGTGAGAGGCTATTGGAAAGTCAAAGACGACACTCAAGACTGAAATATGAACCCATAGTGTACTTCGTCTTAAGCCCTTATTGAACCCTGCCTGTAGAAAATCTATAATTTTACGGATATCAGATGCGTGGTATCCACTGAAGAACTACAACATTCTGACCTGAATTATTTCTAGATCTTATTATACACTGCTCAAAAAAATAAAGGGAACACTTAAACAACAGAATATAACTCCAAGTAAATCAAACTTCTGTGAAATCAAACTGTCCACTTAGGAAGCAACACTGTTTGACAATCAATTTCACATGCTGTTATGCAGATGGAATAGACAACAGATGGAAATTATTGGCAATTATCAAGACACCCTCAATAACAGAGTGGTTCTGCAGGTGGGGACCACGGACCGCATCTCAGTACCAATGCTTTCTGGCTGATGTTTTGTTCACTTTTGAATGTTGTTTGTGCTTTCACACTCGTGGCAGCATGAGACGGACTCCACAACCCACACAAGTGGCTCAGGTAGTGCAGCTCATCCAGGATGGCACATAAATGCGAGCTGTGGCAAAAAGGTTTCCTGTGTCTGTCAGCGTAGTGTCCATAGGCTGGAGGCGCTACCAAGAGACAGGCCAGTACACCAGGAGATGTGGAGGGGGCCGTAGGAGGGCAACAACCCAGCAGCAGGACCACTACCTCAGCCTTTGTGCAAGGAGGAACAGGAGGAGCACTGCCAGAGCTTTGCAAAATGACCTCCAGCAGGCTACAAATGTGCATGTGTCTGCATCGGATTGAACACATCTGGAACATCATGTCTCGCACCATCCACCAACATCACCTTGCACCACAGACTGTCCAGGAGTTGGTGGATGCTTTAGTCCAGGTCTGGGAGGAGATCCCTCAGGAGACGATCCGCCGCCTCATCAGGAGCATGGCCAGGCATTGTATGGAGGTCATACAGGCACGTGGAGGCCACACACACTACTGAGCATCATTTCCTTGTTTTGAGGCATTGCCACTGAAGTTGGATCAGCCTTTGATTTTCCACTTTGATTTTGGGTATCGTTCCAAATCCAGGCCTCCGTGAGATATTAATTTTGATTTACATTGATAATTTTTATGTTTTATTGTTCTCAATGCTTTCCACTATGTAGTGAAAAAAGATTTACAACTGGAATATTTTATTCAGTGATATCTAGGATGTTGTATTTTTGTGTTCCCAGTGACGTCAGCGGTAGTCAGCCCCGCCTGACACGGTGAACTTGACAGCATGGGAAAATGTTCAGAAACTTTTCCACGTTAATGAGTTCATGTCCGGTCAGGCGGAGAAGATGCGCAGGCAGCTTTTCATTCATTCCTCCGTGGTTTACAGCCCGGCCAGTAGCATTAGCACCGCTCCCAGTTGTAAACTATTTAACCCCTTCAGATGGATTTACATCGTGGGACTTGACAGTACAGCGAACAGGTATGGGATATTGTTGCTTTTTTTATTTTGGATTTATTTTTTACAGAAGAACGAGGGCTTCATTTGGATTGAGAGTGCAATAAAGATGTTAAACCTGTGTGTTTAATTTTTTCATTAAAAGACTTTATTCTTTGTGTGTGTGTATTTTTAACCCTTTCATATTATTGGATAATGGATAGATGTCTTATTGACACTTCTTCATTATTAACCAGACTTAATGTCACCTTACAATAGCATGGTGACATTAACCCCTTATTACCCAATATGCCACCGCCACAGGGCAATTGGAAGAGAGAGGCTAAGTGCCAGAATAGGCGCATCTTTTCTGGTGTGGCTGGGGGCAGATTTTTTTTAGCCGGGGGGAGGGGCAATAACCATGGTCCCTCTCTGGGCTATTAATATCTGCCCTCAGTCACTGGCTTTCCCTCTTTGGTGTAGAAAATTGCACGGGAGCTCACGCCAGTTTTTTCCGTGAATTAATCCTTTAACACAGTTCCAAAATTTTACACACAAACACTACTAACATTATTAGTGAGGGACATATATAAATCTAACGGATATGCAATGGTTTACTGTATGTAAACCATGTCTCATATCCTGTTGGGTTCTAGCAAAAGCCGATAAATGAATTACCGGCTTTTCTGCTATCTAGCTCTGTATTAAATTTAAATATATATATATATATATATATATATATATATATATATATATATGTCTCACTGACCTATATATATATATCAAAAAAAGAAAGAAAAAAAAAAGCAAGCAGCACAGCCTTTAGAAGACCACATCAATCTGTGTGTCAGGAATCTGACACGGGAGGTGCTCGCGTGTAGACCAACAGTGAAAACATCCGAAAGATAAGAGCAAAACACGGCAACACTCACCGGTCCTGTGATGCAAAGCTTGTCTTTATTAAAGCTTGTGTCGACATAAATCCTCACGGCACGGGGGAGTACGATGGAGTGAGGAGTGAACAGACGAGGACGACAGCTGTTTCACGCCCGATCGGCGCTTCTACAGGTCCAAGATTTATGTCGACACAAGCTTTAATAAAGACAAGCTTTTCATCACAGGACCGGTGAGTGTTGCCGTGTTTTGCTATATATATATATATATATATATATATATATATATGTATATATATATATAGACTGTATATATGTTGTCACAAATATTTGAGCCCATGGATCCATTATATGTTCATTTTGCAAGCCGGCGAGAAAATCTTGACATACAGATGCCATACGGATATCACACGGATACTTTAATGAGAAAAAAATCGCATCCGCGCATTGCACACAGATGACATACGGATCACTGTTGGGGAACATTTTTGCAAATCTCGGCCGTGAAAAAGGGACCAATTTTTTATATGTTATGTGTGACTCCAGCCTTATAGTAAAACTACACCCAGCATGCAGTGGCAGTAATCTGCGGTAAAACTACAACTCCCAGCATGCAGTGTCAGTAATCTGTGATAAATTTACCACTCCCAGTATGCAATGACTCCAGCCTTATAGTAAACTCCCAGCATGCAGTATCAGTAATCTGTGGAAAAAATACTACTCCCAGCATGCAGTGTCAGTAATCTGTCATAAATCTACTACTCCCAGCATGCAGTGTCAGTAATCTATGATAAATCTACTACTCCTAGCATGAAGTGTCAGTAATCTGTGGTGAAACTACTACTCCCAGCATGCAGTGTCAGTAATCTGGTAAAACTACTACTCCCAGCATGCAGTGTCAGTAATTTGTGGTAAAACTACTACTCACAGCATGCTGTGCATCCATAGTAAAACTACTACTCGGAGTAGTAGTTTTAGTATGTATCACTGAAGGGGAATGGGGGGGGGTGTACGAGAAAACAGTATGGGGGGCATGTACAAGAAAACAGTATGGGGAGCATGTACGATAAAACAGAATGGGGGCATGTATGAGGAAACATGGAGGGATGGGTGCAGAAACAGTGGTGATTGGGGAGGGGTGCAGACAGTATGGGGGGCGAATGTATGTGGACACAGTATGATTAGTGAGGTGAAACATGTATGTGGACAGAGTACGGGGAGTGAAGGTGATGGGATTTGTGCACAGTATGGGGAATCGGGTATGTGTAAGCAGGCAGTACAGAAAGTGAGGGGATAAATTTATGAGGAGACAGTATGGTGAACGGGGGGATGTGGGAGAAGACAGTATGAGGAGGGAGGGGAATAGTGTGAGGAGACAGTATGGGGGGAGAAAAGTGAATGGTCACAGAATAGAAACTGAGTAGTGGGGGCATAGCATGTACTTTAATTCATTACTTGTAAATACAAATTGTTTTCTGTTTATAATTATTGTTTATGAAACAGTGTGATCAGCAATGCTAAATGGGTGTGGTTGGGGCGTGGATATGGGTGTGACTAGTTGTGAAATGGGTGTGGTCAGGGGTGTGGCCTAAGTAACAACAAAAGACAAGAACAACACAATCAATTATCCGATAATATTACCCCCTTAGCGACCGCCGATACGCCTTTTAACGGCGGCCGCTAAGGGTACTTAAACCACAGCGCCGTTAATTAATGGCGCTGTGGAAAAAGTCCATAGCGCCCCCCAGAGGCCGATTTTCTCCGGGGTCTCGGCTGCCGAGGGTAGCCGAGACCCCAGAGAACATGATTCGGGGGTTTTTTAACCCACCCTGCATTTGCGATCGCCGGTAATTAACCGTTTACCGGCGATTGCAAAAAAAAAAAAGCGATCTCTTTTTAATTTCTCTGTCCTCCGATGTGATCGCACATCGGAGGACAGAGAAAAGGGGTCCCAGGAGGCCCCCCAATACTCACCTAGCTCCCCCGATGCTCCTCGTGTCTCCCGGTGGGCGCCGCCATCTTCAAAATGGCGGGCGCATGCGCAGTGCTCCCGCCGGCCGGCACAGGCAGAATCTTTGGGGTCTCGGCTGCCGGGGGTAGCCGAGACCCCAAAGAGCACGATCGGGGTCGGTATTACCGACCCCTGTTTTGCGATCGCCGGTAATTAACTGTTTACCGGCGACCGCAAAAAAAAAAAAAAAGTAAAGTGTAATTCTCTGTCCTCTGATGTGATCGCACATCAGAGGACAGAGAAATAGGGGGATTCGGGGACCCTAGCATACTCACCTAGGTCCCTGGATCCTCTTGCTGCTCCTCCTGGCCGCCGGCAGCAGAACATGGCGGACGCATGCCCAGTGCGCCCGCCATCTGTCTCCATCTGCCGGCCGGCAGGAGAACAGCAGTTGGGGCTAAAATTAGGGGTAGGGGTAGGGTTAGGTTAGGGTTAGGGGTAGGGTTAGGTTAGGGTTAGGGGTAGGGTTAGGTTAGGGGTAGGGGTAGGGTTAGGTTAGGGGTAGGGTTAGGTTAGGGTTAGGTTAGGGGTAGGGTTAGGTTAGGGGTAGGGTTAGGGTAGGGTTAGGTTAGGGGTAGGGTTAGGTTAGGGGTAGGGCTAGGGTTGGGGCTAAATTTAGGGTTAGGGTTGGGGCTAAATTTAGGGTTAGGGTTGGGGCTAAACTTAGGGTTAGGCTTCTTTCACACTTACGTCGGTACGGGGCCGTCGCAATGCGTCGGCCCGACATACCGACGCACGTTGTGAAAATTGTGCACAACGTGGGCAGCAGCTGTAGTTTTTCAACACATCCGCTGCCCAATCTATGTCCTGGGGAGGAGGGGGCGGAGTTACGGCCACGCATGCGCGGTCAGAAATGGCGGATGCGACGTACAAAAAAACGTTTCATTGAACTTTTTTTGTGCCGACGCTCCGCCAAAACACAACTGATCCAGTGCACGACGGACGCGACGTGTGGCCATCCGTCACGATCCGTCGGCAATACAAGTCTATGGGCAAAAAACGCATCCTGCGGGCACATTTGCAGGATCCGTTTCTTGTCCAAAACGACGGATTGCGACGGAATGCCAAACGATGCAAGTGTGAAAGTAGCCCTAGGGTTAGGGTTGAGGCTAAAGTTAGGGCTAGGGTTGGGGCTAAAGTTAGGGTTAGAGCTGGGATTAGGGTTAGGGTTTGGATTAGGGTTCGTATTAGGGTTGGCATTAGGGTTACGCTTGGGATTAGGGTTAGGTTTGGGATTAGGGTTAAGGTTAGGGTTGTGATTAGGGGTGTATTGGGATTAGGGTTAGGTTTGAGGTTAGGGTTGAGATTAGGATTAGGGGTGTGTTGGATTTAGGGTTTTGATTAGGGTTATGGTTAGGGTTGACATTAGGGTTGTTTTGGGGTAAGGGTTGTGATTATGGTTAGGGTTAGTGATTAGGATTATGGATGAGGTTGGGATTAGGGTTAGGGGTGTGTTGGGGTTAGGGTTGGAGCTAGAATTGGGGGGTTTCCACTGTTTAGGTACATCAGGGGGTCTCCAAACACGACAGCCAATTTTGCGCTCAAAAAGTCAAATGGTGCTCCCTCCCTTCTGAGCTCTGCCGTGCGCCCAAACAGTGGGTTACCCCCACATATGGGGCATCAGCGTACTCGGGATAAATTGGACAACAACTTCTGGGGTCCAATTTCTCTTGTTACCCTTGTGAAAATAAAAACTTGGGGGCTACAAAATCTTTTTTGTGAAAAAAAAAATATTTTTTATTTTCACGACTCTGCATTCTAAACGTCTGTGAAGCACTTGGGCATTCAAAGTTCTCACCACACATCTAGATAAGTTTCTTGGGGGGTCTAGTTTCCAAAATGGGGTCACTTGTGGGGGGTTACTACAGTTTAGGTACATCAGGGGCTCTGCAATCGCAACATAATGCCCACAGACCATTCTATCAAAGTCTGCATTCCAAAAAGGCGCTCCTTCCCTTCCGAGCTCTGCCGTGCGCCCAAACAGTGGTTTACCGCCACATATGGCGCATCAGCGTACTCGGGATAAATTGGACAACAACTATTGCAGTCCAATTTCTCCTGTTACCCTTGTGAAAATTAAAACTTGGGGGCTACAATATCTTTTTTGTGGAAAAAAAAATATTTTTTATTTTCACGACTCTGCATTCTAAACTTCTGTGAAGCACTTGGGCATTCAAAGTTCTCACCACACATCTAGATAAGTTCCTTGGGGGGTCTAGTTTCCAAAATGGGGTCACTTGTGGAGGGTTTCTACTGGTTAGGTACATCAGGGGCTCTGCAAACGCAACATAATACCCGCAGACCATTCTATCAAAGTCTGCATTCCAAAACGGCGCTCCTTCCTTCCAAGCTCTGCCGTGCGCCCAAACAGTGGTTTACCCCCACATATGGGGTACCAGCATACTCAGGACAAATTGGACAACAACTTTTGGGGTCCAGTTTCTCTTGTTACCCTTGTGAAAATAAAAATTTGGTGGCTAAAAAATCTTTTTTGTGGAAAAAAAAAATATTTTTTATTTTCACGGCTCTGCATTATAAACTTCTGTGAAGCACTTGGGCATTCAAGGTTCTCACCACACATCTAGATAAGTTCCATGGGGGGTCTAGTTTCCAAAATGGGGTCACTTGTGGGGGATTTCTACTGTTTAGGCACATCAGGGGCTCTCCAAACGCGACATGGCGTCCGATCTCAATTCCAGCCAATTCTACATTGAAAAAGTAAAACGGCACTCTTTCTCTTCCAAGCTCTGCGGTGCGCCCAAACAGTGGTTTACCCCCACATATTGGGTATCGACGTACTCAGGAGAAATTGCACAACAACTTTTGTGGTCTAATTTCTCCTGTTACCCTTGTGAAAATAAAAATTTGTGGGCAAAAAGATCATTTTTGTAGAAAAAATGCAATTTTTTTTTTTCACGGCTCTACGTTATAAACTTCTGTGAAGCACATGGGGGTTCAAAGTGCTCGCCACACATCTAGATAAGTTCCTTAAGGGGTCTAGTTTCCAAAATGGTGTCACTTGTGGGGGGTTTCCACTGTTTAGGCACATCAGGGGCTCTCCAAACGCGACATGGCGTCCAATCTCAATTCCAGCCAATTCTACATTGAAAAAGTAAAACGGCACTCCTTCTCTTCCAAGCTCTGCGGTGCGCCCTAACAGTTGTTTACCCCCACATATTGGGTATCAGCGTACTCAGGAGAAATTGCACAACAACTTTTGTGGTCTAATTTCTCCTGTTACCCTTGTGAAAATAAGAATTTGTGGGCAAAAAGATCATTTTTGTGTAAACAAAAGCGATTTTTTATTTTCACGGCTCTACGTTATAAACTTCTGTGAAGCACTTGGGGGTTCAAAGTGCTCACCACACATCTAGATAAGTTCCTTAAGGGGTCTAGTTTCCAAAATGGTGTCACTTGTGGGGAGTTTCCACTGTTTAGGTACATCAGGGGCTCTCTAAATGTGACATGGTGTCCGATCTCAATTCCAGCCAATTCTGCATTGAAAAAGTCAAACGGCGCTCCTTCACTTCTAAGTTCTGCGGTGCGCCCTAACAGTGGTTTACCCTCACATATGGGGTATTGGCGTATTCAGGAGAAATTGCATAACAAAATTTATGGTTACATTTCTGTTTTTACACTTGTGAAAATAAAAAAAATGGTTCTGAATTAAGATGTTTGCAAAAAAAAGTTAAATGTTCATTTTTTCCTTCCACATTGTTTCAGTTCCTGTGAAGCACGTAAAGGGTTAATAAACTTCTTGAATGTGGTTTTGAGAACCTTGAGGGGTGTAGTTTTTAGAATGGTGTCACACTTCATTATTTTCTATCATATAGACCCCTCAAAATGACTTCAAATGTGATGTGGTCCCTAAAAAAAAATGGTGTTGTAAAAATGAGAAATTGCTGGTCAACTTTTAACCCTTATAACTCCCTAACAAAAAAAAATTTTGTTTCCAAAATTGTGCTGATGTAAAGTAGACATGTGGGAAATGTTATTTATTAACTATTTTTTATGACATATCTCTCTGATTTAAGGGCATAAAAATACAAAGTTTGAAAACTGCAAAATTTTAAAAATTTTCGCCATATTTCCGTTTTTTTCATAAATAATCGCAAGTAATATCGAAGAAATGTTACCACTAACATGAAGTACAATATGTCACGAAAAAACAGTCTCAGAATCAGTGGGATCCGTTGAAGCGTTCCAGAGTTATAACCTCATAAAGTGACAGTGGTCAGAATTGCAAAAATTGGCCTGGTCATTAAGTACCAAATTGGCTCTGTCACTAAGGGGTTAAAGTTCAAATAAATATTTTATTAAATATATTCAAGGTACAAGGGCCTGGGGGCAGGAAATGACATGCACATACAGGCATCATGGGCGCACATGATAAAAGGTACATCATTACGTCATGTGTGACTATGGTTATATAGAAAATGTTCAGCACAGCCAAAAGGAGGAGGTGCACGGTCATAGGTTCCCAAGCCTTTATGTAAAATGCAAGTGACTAGAACACTCCAAAAGTGTTGTGATGCAAAGTGGGGTTTTTATTTGCATACGTTTCACAAACGTTTCGGTCGTTACTGGACCTTCATCAGTGTGCTAATATACTAGTATGCTTAGAGAAGCCCCGAGTAGCAAAGTTAGATTGCATCAATAAGAAGCCTGAAGACATATAGGTCGCGGGGGTAGGCACAAGCCGCAGAGATACAATGGTGTGTCACAAGTGACACTAACTGCTGGATGGAGCAGGAGCCACGCGGAATGTACTGCCAGTATGGGCTGCAAAATAGTGCGCATGAGGTAGAAACAAGCTACTGAGATAGGGTAATGTGTCACGGACTGACACTATCTGCTGAATGAAGCAGGAGGCATGTGGTAAAATAGTGCTCAAGGGGTAGGCGCAAACTGCTGAATGAAGCAGGGGCCACACGGTATACACCGCCAGTCTGGGCTGCAAGAATAGTGCGCACTATCCGCCTCATCAGCAACAGGAAGCACGCGGTGTGTGTAGGATGTGTGCAGAGCGGAGCCTTGTGTGTACAATATGTGTGGAGCGGAGCCATGTGTGGGATGTGTGCGGAGTATTTTGTGTGTCAGGATGATAAAAAATATTTATTACGTGTTTTATATTCATTTTTTACAGTGTTCATAATATAGGATAAATATTGGGTGACTTTTAGGGTATGTGCACACGTTGCGGATTCTGTGCGGATCTGCAGCATTTTTTGCAGTGCAGAAACGCTGCAGATCCGCAATTGATGTATGTAGGTATGTGCACACTTTGCGAAAAATCGGCTGCGGAAACGCTGCGGTTTAAAAGAAGTAGCATGTCACATCATTTTTGTGAATCTGCAGCGTTTTTGTACCCATTCCATTATAGAAAACCACAGGGGTAAAAAACGCAGCAAATCAGCAGGAAAACCGCAGCCTTATAGATCGGTTCGTTCTGGAAGTGGCGATTCCCAGTACGTGTCCTTTTTTTTGTTTTCTTTTATTTTTTTCCGTAAAAAAGTTTTAGTGACCAAATATTTTTCAAGACATTTTGCACTTGGCGTGTGTGGAAAATAGAAAAAGTCTGTGTTCTTTTGTCTACTTTTATTTTTACATAGAAAACAACTTTTTGTAAATTATTTTATTTGTGGGGTTTTTAGATCTATTTTTACAAACTTTCTTTTTTTTTTTAGAATTTGTCCCAGTATGGGACTTCAAGTTTCACTTATCTGATTTATTAGCCTCAAAACCAAAGAAACGAGCCAGACTATAAGGCCATGTTCACACGATCCTTTTTTTCATGCGGAATTGCCGCGATTTTCCCGCTGCGGGTCCGCAGCTGTTTTCCATGCAGGGTACATTACATTGTACCCTATGGAAAACAGGAACTGCTGTGCCCACAATGCGGAAAATCAAAAAAAAAAGCCGCGCTGAATAGCTGCGGGAAAAAAGAAGTACCATGTCACTTCTTTTTTCGGAGCCGCAGCGGTTCTGCACCCATTGACCTCCATTGTGAGGTCAAACCCGCAGTAAAACCCGCAGATGAAAAAAATATCTGCGGGTTTTACTGCGGTTTGTGGTGCAGAACCGCTGCAGCAGGAAGTGCGGGGAAGCGGGCGGAAGTGCGTGGGCGGAGTGTGGCTGCCCCCCCGTGCTCCGATCCCACCCCCCCGTGCTCCAATCCCACCGCCCCGTGCTCCGATGCCCGCCCCCAGTGCTCCGATGCCCCCCCCGTGCCCTAATCTCCCCCCCTTATACTTACCCGGCGTCCCGGTGTCCATCCGGCCGTCTTCTCCCTGGGCGCCGCCATCTTGCAAAATGGCGGGCGCATGCGTAGTGCGCCCGCCGAATCTGCCGGCCGGCAGATTCGTTCCAAAGTGCATTTTGATCACTGAGATATAATCTATCTCAGTGATCAAAATTAAAAAAAATAGTAAATGACACCCCCCCCCCCTTTGTCACCCCCATAGGTAGGGACAATAAAAAAAAATTAAGATTTTTTTTTTTTCCACGAAGGTTAGAATAGGGTTAGGGTTAGGGGTAGGGTTAGGGGTAGGGTTAGGGGTAGGGTTAAGGTTAGGGTATTTTCAGCCATTTTAACCCTAAAAAACTTCCTAGAAAACACACAGACTCTGCATAGAAAACTGCATAAAAAAAGGATCAAAAAAAGGATCAAAAAACGCATCAAAAAAGGACAAAAAAAGGACCAAAAAAAGGACCTGCGTTTTCTGCCAAGAGCTGCAGTTTTTTAAAAAACAGTCCTGAAAAAAAAAGGATGGAAATCAGGAACGTGTGAACATACCCTAAGCTGGTATAAGTGCAGAGTGTAAGAGCACGTTTACACTGTGGCCATTTCCAGACAAAACCCAAGAAAATAATACATGTAAATAACATAGGGTACTTAATGATATTTTGATCAGAAAAGCCATCCCACCACGACAAGGTGTACCCATCGGGACGATCCTAACCTGTTTCTTGTACTAAAACCTTACCTTGTGTCAAAAGACCTCAATGTGAATAAGAGCAGGATACAGGCCTGACAGAGATACCCATCCATGGGAAGTTATAAAGATGGAATACCAATCTCAGAAAGGGGGCTATGCTGTTTGTACAGAGTACAAAAAATTACAGCAAAACCAAAGAAATGAGCCAGACTATAAGCTGGTATAGAGTGGGTAGGGAAATATTCAGATCCCCTTAAATTTTTCATTCTTTGTCTCATTGCAGCTATTTGGTAAATTCAAAAAAAGTTCATTTTTTTCTTATAAATGTACACTCTGCACCCCATCTTGACTGAAAAAAACAGAAATGTAGAAATTTTTGCAAATTTAATGAAAAAGAAAAACTGAAATATCAGATGGTCTTAAAGGGAACCTGTCACCCCGTTTTTTGAGATTGAGATATAAATACTGTTAAATAGGGCCTGCGCTGTGTGTTACTATAGTGTATGTAGTGTACCCCGATTCCCCACCTATGCTGAGAAATAACTTACCAAAGTCGCCGTTTTCGCCTGTCAATCAGGCTGGTCAGGTCGGGAGGGCGTGTTCACAGCGCTGGTTCTTCCTCAGCTTTACGTTGGTGGCGTAGTGGTGTCCGCATGTTGAGGTGACTAATCCACTGTGGGCACGTGAACAAGCAGCGCGCGATCTGCGCTGTCATCCCTTTCGTCGGTGGGGGCGGCCATCTTCCTGGGGCCGCGCGTGCGCAGATCGAGTGCTCTGCTGCACGGGGCTTCAGGAAAATGGCCGCGGGATGCCGCGCGTGCGCATTAGAGATCGCGGCGGCCATTTTCCCAAAGCCGAGATGCAAACTCGGGGTGTGTTGGGGTTAGGGTTGGAGCTAGAATTGGGAGGTCTCCAAACACGACAGCCAATTTTGCGCTCAAAAAGTCCCTTCTGAGCTCTGCCGTGCGCCCAAACAGTGGGTTACCCCCACATATGGGGCATCAGCGTACTCGGGACAAATTGGACAACAACTATTGGGGTCCAATTTCTCCTGTTACCCTTGTGAAAATAAAAACTTGGGGGCTACAAAATCTTTTTTGCGAAAAAAATATTTTTTATTTTCATGACTCTGCATTATAAACTTCTGTGGAGCACTTGGGCATTCAAAGTTCTCACCACACATCTAGATAAGTTCCTTAGGGGGTCTAGTTTCCAAAATAGGGTCACTTGTGGAGGGTTTCTACTGTTTAGGTACATCAGGGGCTCTGCAAATGCAACATAACGCCCGCAGACCATTCTATCAAAGTCTGCATTCCAAAACGGCGCTCCTTTCTTCCGAGCTCTGCCGTGCGCCCAAACAGTGGTTTACCCCCACATATGGGGTACCAGCATACTCAGGACAAATTGGACAACAACTTTTGGGGTCCAATTTCTCTTGCTACCCTTGTGAAAATAAAAACTTGGGGGCTAAAAAATCTTTTTTCTGGAAAAAAAAATATTTTTTATTTTCACGACTCTGCATTATAAACTTCTGTGAAGCACTTGGGCATTCAAAGTTCTCACCACACATCTAGATAAGTTCCATGGGGGGGTCTAGTTTCCAAAATGGGGTCACTTGTGGAGGGTTTCTACTGTTTAGGTACATCAGGGGCTCTGCAAATGCAACATAACGCCCGCAGACCATTCTATCAAAGTCTGCATTCCAAAACGGCGCTCCTTTCTTCCGAGCTCTGCCGTGCGCCCAAACAGTGGTTTACCCCCACATATGGGGTACCAGCATACTCAGGACAAATTGGACAACAACTTTTGGGGTCCAATTTCTCTTGCTACCCTTGTGAAAATAAAAACTTGGGGGCTAAAAAATCTTTTTTCTGGAAAAAAATATATTTTTTATTTTCACGACTCTGCATTATAAACTTCTGTGAAGCACTTGGGCATTCAAAGTTCTCACCACACATCTAGATAAGTTCCATGGGGGGGTCTAGTTTCCAAAATGGGGTCACTTGTGGGGGGTTTCTACTGTTTAGGCACATCAGGGGCTCTCTAAACGCGACATGGCGTCCGATCTCAATTCCAGCCAATTCTACATTGAAAAAGTAAAACGGCACTCCTTCTCTTCCAAGCTCTGCGGTGCGCCCGAACAGTGGTTTACCCCACATATGGGGTATTGACGTACTCAGGAGAAATCGCACAACAACTTTTGTGGTCTAATTTCTCCCGTTACCCTTGTGAAAATAATTTGGGGGCAAAAAGATCATTTTTGTAGAAAAAATGCGATTTTTTATTTTCACGGCTCTACGTTATAAACTTCTGTGAAGCACTTGGGGGTTCAAAGTGCTCACCACACATCTAGATAAGTTCCTTAACGGGTCTAGTTTCCAAAATGGGGTCACTTGTGGGGGGTTTCCACTGTTTAGGCACATCAGGGGCTCTCCAAATGCGACATGGCGTCCAATCTCAATTCCAGACAATTCTACATTGAAAAAGTAAAACGGCACTCCTTCTCTTCCAAGCTCTGCGGTGCGCCCAAACAGTGGTTTACCCTCACATATGGGGTATCGACGTATTCAGGAGAAATCGCACAACAACTTTTGTGGTCTAATTTCTCCTGTTACCCTTGTGGAAATAAGAATTTGTGGGCGAAAAGATCATTTTTGTGTAAACAAATGCGATTTTTTATTTTCACGGCTCTACGTTATAAACTTCTGTGAAGCACTTGGGGGTTCAAAGTGCTCACCACACATCTAGATAAGTTCCTTAAGGGGTCTAGTTTCCAAAATGGTGTCACTTGTGGGGAGTTTCCACTGTTTAGGCACATCAGGGGCTCTCTAAACGTGACATGGCGTCCGATCTCAATTCCAGCCAATTCTGCATTGAAAAAGTCAAACGGTGCGCCCAAACAGTGGTTTACCCCCACATATGGGGTATTGGCGTATTCAGGAGAAATTGCTTAACAAAATTTATGGTTACATTTCTGTTTTTACACATGTGAAAAGAAAAAAAAATGGTTCTGAATTAAAATGTTTGCAAAAAAAAGTTAAATGTTCATTTTTTCCTTCCACATTGTTTCAGTTCCTGTGAAGCACGTAAAGGGTTAATAAACTTATTGAATGTGATTTTGAGAACCTTGAGGGGTGTAGTTTTTAGAATGGTGTCACACTTCATTATTTTCTATCATATAGACCCCTCAAAATGACTTCAAATGTGATGTGGTCCCTAAAAAAAAATGGTGTTGTAAAAATGAGAAATTGCTGGTCAACTTTTAACCCTTATAACTCCCTAACAAAAAATTTTTGTTTCCAACATTGTGCTGATGTAAAGTAGACATGTGGGAAATGTTATTTATTAACTATTTTTCGTGACATATCTCTCTGATTTAAGGGCATAAAAATACAAAGTTTGAAAATTGCAAAATTTAAAACATTTTCGCCATATTTCCGTTTTTTTCATAAATAATCGCAAGTGATATCGAACAAATGTTACAACTAACATGAAGTACAACATGTCACGAAAAAAACATTCTCAGAATCAGCAGGATCTATTTATAACCTCATAAAGTGACAGTGGTCAGAATTGTAAAAATTGGCTCGGTCATTAAGTACCAAATTGGCTCTGTCACTAAGGGGTTAAGTCACATGCTGTCCATTTCCTTGTGATCCTCCTTCAGATGGTTCTACTTCATTAGAGTCCAGCTGTGCTTAATTAAACTGATAGGACTTGATTTGGAAAGGCACACACCTGTCTATATAAGACCTCACAGCTCACAGTCCATGTCAGATCAAATGAGAATCATGAGGTCAAAGGAACTGGCCAAGGAGCTCAGAGACAGAATTGTGACAAGGCACAGATCTGGCCAAGGTAACAACAGAATTTCTGCAGTACTCTAGGTTCCTAAGGGCACAGTGGATTCCATGATCCTTAAAGGGCCACTGTCACCCCCCTCCAGCCGTTATAAACTAAAAGAGCCACCTTGTGTAGCAGTAATGCTGCATTCTAACAAGGTGGCTCTTTTAGTTTTGTGTTCAGGTATTACTAAAATAAAGCGCTTTGAAACTTTGTAAAAATACTTATCTTTGTCCACGGAGGCGGGTCCTCACTCCCCAGTTTGAACGGTACTCTGCCGTCACTCACATCTTCAGGGGCTTTCGAAGCCGCCCCCTCCGCGCTGTTTTCTCTTCAAATCCGGCACCTGCGCTGTGTAAATCTTTGTGGGGCAGGCGCAGTAAGCTCTGGCGGTCTGACGTCCCAGCCAGGCTTGGAGACTGCGCCTGTGCTGGCAGTGCGGCCACCCACCTCGGTAATCCCTGCCCCGCACTGTGTTATGCATTATGCACAGTGCGGGGCTAGGATTCCTGGGCATGCGCACTGTGTGTGTCAGACTGTCACCCAGGCCCCCCGCCTTACAGCCTCTGTCTATTCAGCTGATCGTCCTGGCGATTGCTATGAGGAGGAGGCACGATCAGCTGAATAGACAGAGGCTGTAAGGCGGGGGACCTGGGTGACAGTCTGACACATGCAGTGCGCATGCCCAGGAATCCTAGCCCCGCACTGTGCATAAAGCATAACACAGTGCGGGGCAGGGATTACCGAGGTGGGTGGCCGCACTGCCAGCACAGGCGCAGTATCCAAGCCTGGCTGGGACGTCAGACCGCCAGAGCTTACTGCGCCTGCCCCACAGCGCCGGTGCCGGATTTGAAGAGAAAACAGCGCGGAGGGGGCGGCGCCGAAAGCCCCTGAAGATGTGAGTGACGGCAGAGTACTGTTCAAGCTGGGGAGTGAGGACCCGTCTCCGTGGACAAAGATAGGTATTTTTGCAAAGTTTCAAAGCGCTTTATTTTAGTAATACCTGAACACAAAACTAAAAGAGCCAACTTGTTAGAATGCAGCATTACTGCTGCACAAGGTGGCTCTTTTAGTTTATAACGGCTGGAGGGGGTGACAGTGGCCCTTTAAATGGAAGAAGTTTGGGACCACCAGAAGTCTTCCTAGACCTGGCCATCCAGCCAAACTGACCAATCTTGTGAGAAGAGCCTTGATGAGAGAGGTAAAGAAGAACCCCAAGATTACTATGGCTGATCTCCAGTGATGCAGTAGGGAGATGGTAGAAAGTTCCACAAAGTCAACTATCACTGCAGCCATCCATCAGTCTGGCCTTTGTGGCAGAGTGGCCCAACAGAAGCCTCTCCTCAGTGCAAGACATATGAAATCCCGCATAGAGTTTGCTAAAAACACATGAAAGACTCCCAGACTATGAGAAAGAAGATTCTCTGGTCTGATGAGACGAAGATAGACCTTTTTGGTGATAATTCTAAGTGGTATGTGTGGAGAAAACCAGGCACTGCTCATCACCTGCCCAATACAATCCCAACAGTGAAACATGGTGGCGGCAGCATCATGCTATGGGGTGTTTTTCAGCTGCAGGGACAGGATGACTGGTTGTCATTGAAGGAAGCATGAATGCGGCCAAGTACAGAGATATCCTGGATGAAAACCTCTTCCAGACTGCTCTGGACCTCAGACTTAGCCGAAGGTTCACCTTCCAACAAGACAATGACCCTAAGCACACAGCTAAAATAATAAAGGAGTGGCTTCAGAGCAACTCTGTGACCATTCTTGACTGGCCCAGCCAGAGCCCTGACCTAAACCCAATTGAGCATCTCTGGAGAGATCTGAAAATAGCTGTCCATCAACGTTCACCATCCAACGTAACAGAACCGGAGAGGATCTGCACGGAAGAATGGCAGAGGATCCCCAAATCCAGGTGTGAAATACTTGTTGCATCATTCCCAAGAAGACTCATGGCTGTAGTAGCTCAAAGGGTGCTTCTACTCAACACTGAGCAAAGGGTCTGAATACTTATGACCATGTGATATTTCAGTTTTTCTTTTTTAATAAATTTGCAAAAATTACATTTCTGGTTTTTGTTTTAGTTAAAGGGAACCTGTCAACCCCCCCCCCCCCCCAGGCGTTTGTAACTAAAAGAGCCATCTTGTGCAGCACTAACAAGGTGGCTCTTTTAGTTATTTTTCATTGCACTGCAGAAATAGTCGCTTTTGAATTTGGTCCCTCATACCTGTGAAATCACCAGGGAGACAGGTCTTTCCCCCCTCATCCAGATGCCTCCCAGCCATCACTCTGCGAGAAGGGCACCGCCTCCTCTGCGTTATTCAGTTGTCCAGGCGCCTGCGCGGTCATATTCTGCCTTAGGCATACGCAGTTCGCGCTGCCCAACAACTGACATCACTTGATGTCTTGTTTACTGTGCCTACATGCACGCGCGGCCCGAGATCCCACGGTTGCATGCAGGCGCAGTAAACAAGAACTTTTTTCAATTTACTGAAAGGATGCAATGAAAGAAAGAGTGAAAAATTTAAAGCGGTACGAATACTTTCTGTACCCCCACTGTAAGTGCAGAGTGTAAGAGCACGTTCACACTGTGGCCATTTCAGAGACAAAACCCAAGAAAAACCTAAATAATGATATACCCTGCAGTAAGATAATGATAATAGTGCATGTAATAACATCAGGGACTTCGTTATCGCTATTTTGATAAATAAGCATAATCTACTATATAATTGTCTAAGGGTCACTTCCGTCTTTCTGTCTGTCCTTCTGTCACAGTTATTCATTCGCTGATTGGTCTCGCCAGCTGCCTGTCATGGCTGCCGCGACCAACCAGCGACGGGCACAGTCCGGAAGAAAATGGCCGCTCCTTACTCCCCACAGTCAGTGCCTGTCGCCCGCATACTCCCTTCCAGTCACCGTTAACACAAGCTTAATGCCGGCGGTAATGGACCGCGTTATTCCGCGGGTAACGCACTCAGTTACCGCCGCTATTAACCCTGTGTGTCCCCAACTTTTTACTATTGACACTGCTTATGCGGCATCAATAGTAAAAAATGTAATGTTAAAAATAATAAATAAATAAAAAAACCTGCTATACTCGCCCTCCGTAGTCGCTCGCGCCGGCCGCCATCTTCCGTTGCAGGTTCTGGTGGCAAAGATGGTATGGGAGAAGGACCTACCATGACGTCACGGTCATGTGGCCGCGACGTCATCACAGGCACTGCGAAAGAAGGACGTGCCATGATGTCACGGTCATGTGACCACGATGTCATCACAGGCCCTGCACTAGAAAGACCTGCCATCACAGGTCCTGCGGACTACAAGGGGCCCTCGGAAAGGTGAGTATGTTTTTTTTTTTAACCTGTGACAAACCTGGCTGGTCAATATACTACATGACTGGCCAATATACTACATATATAAATGACCAGGATTAATCGCACACTTAATATAATGGTGCTAGGGAGGGAAAATTGATGCAATATAGTAGAACAACCTCCAGCACTCTTATAAGAAAAAAAGTCTTATATTGAATAATAAATTCTTTATTGTAATAGTAGTTAGTTCTGGGAGTTCACAGCCATGACAACAGGATATAACAGAAAATTTTCCCAACGTTTCGACCATAAAATGGTCTTTGTCAAGGGTACAATCTATATGAAAAAAACATAATACAATATAAGTACAAAATATGTGAAACAACTTATTTCTCATAATGAACACAAACTACAATGATATTGTTACATAACAACCTTACATATATGTCAACTCTCAGGAGAGAAAAAATAATAAGAAAAAAAGAATAATCTATATCCGATTGCATATATATAATAAAATATAATATATTTAAACCAATAGATATTATATATCCTTCAATCCAGGATCTATATGGGCAAAAGAAAGTCCGGTTCATAAAAAACCGATCTATAAACCATGACAGTAACGAACAGTATATATTCAATATATTACCCCATAAGAGGTCAGAATCGTGAAAGGTCTGGTAAAAATGACAGCCTGATTGACAGAGTAATAGCACCGCAATCTGCAGGTCCTATGTAAAATACGCGGTATATCAACCCCAAAATAAGAACACATGAGAGGGCTAATGGAAATGTATCCCCAAAACACCGAAAGAAAGAAATAAATGGCAAAAAAGGATCTAGAAGTGCTGATAGAAGTGATAATTTTTACCTGTATCAGAAGCAAAGTTCCAAACGGCAGTCCCAGAGCTGTGGTATAGCGGTGTGAGAAAGGACCTTATATAAGGCCATGACGTAATATCCTGTCCGTCATGTGATATCGCCGAGGAGACCCGAAACAAGCCGAAGTGAAGTACAGGGTAACGCGCATGCGTCAAAGTGAACCGAAGACGCAGAGAAACAAAAGAAGAACAGCGCAGGCGCAAAGGAATAAAGAACTCCGGAGAAGTGCGCATGCGTCCAAGGATGAATACGAAAATAGCCGAGAGAGCCGAGGAGCGCCGAGGAAAAGCAGGGGAAGGAGAGATAGTGCGCATGGCAAACTAAGAGATGTATAAGAAGCCGTAGATAATAAGAGAAAGGAGAAACGTTACAAAATGAGAGAATGCATAGAAAGGACAAAAAGGAAAAGAGAAAGAAAAAGGAAAATAGTGTCCAGGAGAAAGAAGGGGGATACATTACCAAAGCGTTAAGGAACCTATAATAATGAAACAAAAAAAGGAATTAATATATAAACACGGATTAAACAATATTATGTATATCAATTAACACATTTAATAACTGATCTCATACTCCCTATTTAACCCCCACGGTTCCAGTGTTTGTAATGTAAAAATCCAATAAGATTCCCTGGATTTAAGTCTCTTGATCCTATCTCCCCCCCCCCGTCTAGACAAAGCTACATGCTCTATCACCTGATACTTCAATTGTGACACATTATGCCCCGCCATTGCAAAGTGTGCTGGGATAGGCAACATAAGTTTCTGACACCTAATGGTGGATTTGTGCTGAGATATACGGTCTCGGATATGTTGGGTAGTCTCCCCAACATATCCGAGACCGCAAGGACACTTAATCAAGTATATAACATAAGAAGAATTACATGTAAAAAAACCATTTATATTAAATAACTTCCCAGATCGGGGGTGTGAAAACGACTCACCCCTTGTGATATTAGAACATTGCATACAATGGAGACAAGGGAACGTGCCCCGTTTCTGTGTGACAAGAGTCTTCTGTGTATAACTGGGTCTGTCAGAACCAATGTCAGCTCTCACTAAGAGATTTCTAAGATTAGAAGGTTTTTTATAACACATAATTGGAGTGTCGTTAAATTCGGGTATATTCGGATAAGCTTTACCTAGTAGATCCCAATGACGTAAAATACAATTTTTTATTTTATAAAGATAAGGATGGAACGTGCTGACAAAGGGTATTCTCTGTCTCCCCTGACTTACTTTATCCTTAGTGATATTGGTTCTAGTTTTCTGTAGTGTTCTCAGAGGATAACCACGTTGTAAGAATTTAACTGACATTTCTTGATGTCATATAGCCTGTTTGTCTACATTGGATATTATCCGTGATAATCGATGATAAGGTCCTTTCTCACACCGCTATACCACAGCTCTGGGACTGCCGTTTGGAACTTTGCTTCTGATACAGGTAAAAATTATCACTTCTATCAGCACTTCTAGATCCTTTTTTGCCATTTATTTCTTTCTTTCGGTGTTTTGGGGATACATTTCCATTAGCCCTCTCATGTGTTCTTATTTTGGGGTTGATATACCGCGTATTTTACATAGGACCTGCAGATTGCGGTGCTATTACTCTGTCAATCAGGCTGTCATTTTTACCAGACCTTTCACGATTCTGACCTCTTATGGGGTAATATATTGAATATATACTGTTCGTTACTGTCATGGTTTATAGATCGTTTTTTTATGAACCGGACTTTCTTTTGCCCATATAGATCCTGGATTGAAGGATATATAATATCTATTGGTTTAAATATATTATATTTTATTTTATATATATGCAATCGGATATAGATTATTCTTTTTTTCTTATTATTTTTTCTCTCCTGAGAGTTCACATATATGTAAGGTTGTTATGTAACAATATCATTGTAGTTTGTGTTCATTATGAGAAATAAGTTGTTTCACATATTTTGTACTTATATTGTATTATGTTTTTTTTCATATAGATTGTACCCTTGACAAAGACCATTTTATGGTCGAAACGTTGGGAAAATTTTCTGTTATATCCTGTTGTCATGGCTGTGAACTCCCAGAACTAACTACTATTACAATAAAGAATTTATTATTCAATATAAGACTTTTTTTCTTATAAGAGTGCTGGAGGTTGTTCTACTATATTGCATCAATTTTCCCTCCCTAGCACCATTATATTAAGTGTGCGATTAATCCTGGTCATTTATATTTGATATATTTTTTGGACTTACCGCACCTTATAAACCAGGTATATGTCTTTTAATACTTTATCCTATGGCCCAGCAGAGGCAGAAGAAATCATTTCTCGGGTCACCATTCCAGGGGAATTTTTGCATACCCCCTCGGAAGAGATCAGATCTCGTGATTTGGAGAGAGAGCTAAGAAGAAAAACGGCTCTGGAATTACACTATGTGACATTAGCGGAGTATCACAAGGTTAAGAGGATACCTAGAGGACTTCGAGTTTCCCTTAGACCCACACTCTTCCAGGATAAACCGGATTTTTGTCAAAAATTTGAAAGTATTTTGAACAAATGTTCGATGGACATAATCATTCTTACCATTGAGTATCTCCATAAGGAACTATCAACGATTGAAGAACAAATTACCTCTATTCAACAACAACTGAGTAGTACATTAACTACTGACAAATTTGACTTTATTTTGCAGAAAACCAACAAGACCATTGAGGAATTCAGATCCCAACTTCAAGAGCGCAAACGGTCTAAATTCTTACGCGACGCTAAAGATTATCATCGTGAACAGGTTTACAGATGGCGGGATTCAAATTATTTCAAGGAAAGAAGAAGTTATCGCCGTGGCAACTCTTCGACGTCATCAGGTTCCGAAAGCGAATTTGTGCCACGCACTCCCCTTCCTTTTTTAGAACAGAGGCGGGGGCGAAGTACAAAAAGCCGACGAGGAGGGGCCGCAGACAATATAACCTTCGAGGGCTCACGGATACGCACACGATCTCAGGTAGGGAGAACCAGATTGTCTACAACATATCATCCTATAATCTCTCACCCACTGAGTACAATGTCCTACAGAAAGGACTATCATTCTGCCCCACCCCCTCCTTCAACGGCTTTACATTAGATCAGGAGCTACATCGTTTTTTTAGGTCCTTGAGACTCAAAGCACATTTTAATAGTAATCCAGCTGAGGAAAGGATTACTGATGTTATTGATCCTAGTCTATCTACAACAGCATTTCAATTGAAACAGTTAGGTCTCAGAATTCCTAGTAACTATAATCCACCACGGGTCTACCATCCTATTGAGACTTATATTTCTTTAGTGAAAAGGGATGTTGAATCCGATTTAAAATCCATTCAAAAAGGCTCTATGCGCATTCACAGAAATTTATCTGTTATAGAAAAAGAGGCATTGAGGAGCTTACAAGAGAATAAGCGGATAATAATTAAACCTGCCGATAAGGGGGGCTCTATAGTTATTATGGACAAATCTCATTATACTTCTATTATACAAACGCAACTTAGTGACAGGACTACTTATCAACCTATTGATAGAGATCCTACCTTCGATATAGCGAGAGAGGTACGCCAGACTGTGGAAAAATATAAAGACAAAGGTATGATTGATGTCAAACTCAGTGAATATCTTATGAATACTCAACCTATGACACCGGTGTTTTACATATTGCCAAAAGTGCATAAGGACTTAATGAATCCACCAGGACGACCCATTGTGGCGTCGACTAATTCTCTTCTCTCTCCTCTAGCTATTACCCTGGACCGCATCCTTACTCCCTTATTACATAACATCTCTTCATATCTTAAAGATACTACAGACTTTCTTTCTAAATTACATGCTATTACTCCAGTGACCTCCGGGTGTATACTCGTTACGTTAGATGTGAATAGTCTGTATACATGTATCAATCATCAAAAAGGTATTGAGGCGATCCAGTGGTTCCTGACTGAATATACTAATTTTTCTCCTGATCAACTTCAATTTTGTGTAGATTTATTAGTTCTTGTTTTACACAAAAAATTTTTCTTGTTCGGTGATCAATATTATATACAAAAGACTGGGACGGCCATGGGTTCCAACATGGCACCTCCATATACTAATATTTTTATGGCAGCTTTTGAGGAGACTTATGTCTACACACATTCATTATTTCAACAACATTCTATATACTGGAAACGGTATATAGATGACATTTTTATGATTTGGAAGGGGGACGAGGATCTTCTCCTCCAGTTTGTAAGTGATATAAATTCCTGTGTTCCCAATTTATCGTTCTCCATACAAAAGAGTACAACATCTATCAATTTTTTAGACACCATGATAACATTGGAAGCGGACGGTAATCTTGATGTGGATCTATACTGCAAATCCACTGACAAAAATAGCTTATTGCATTTTAGCAGTTGTCATCCTCGACACGTCAAACAGTCCTTACCCATCTCTCAATATCATCGATTATCACGGATAATATCCAATGTAGACAAACAGGCTATACGACATCAAGAAATGTCAGTTAAATTCTTACAACGTGGTTATCCTCTGAGAACACTACAGAAAACTAGAACCAATATCACTAAGGATAAAGTAAGTCAGGGGAGACAGAGAATACCCTTTGTCAGCACGTTCCATCCTTATCTTTATAAAATAAAAAATTGTATTTTACGTCATTGGGATCTACTAGGTAAAGCTTATCCGAATATACCCGAATTTAACGACACTCCAATTATGTGTTATAAAAAACCTTCTAATCTTAGAAATCTCTTAGTGAGAGCTGACATTGGTTCTGACAGACCCAGTTATACACAGAAGACTCTTGTCACACAGAAACGGGGCACGTTCCCTTGTCTCCATTGTATGCAATGTTCTAATATCACAAGGGGTGAGTCGTTTTCACACCCCCGATCTGGGAAGTTATTTAATATAAATGGTTTTTTTACATGTAATTCTTCTTATGTTATATACTTGATTAAGTGTCCTTGCGGTCTCGGATATGTTGGGGAGACTACCCAACATATCCGAGACCGTATATCTCAGCACAAATCCACCATTAGGTGTCAGAAACTTATGTTGCCTATCCCAGCACACTTTGCAATGGCGGGGCATAACGTGTCACAATTGAAGTATCAGGTGATAGAGCATGTAGCTTTGTCTAGACGGGGGGGAGATAGGATCAAGAGACTTAAATCCAGGGAATCTTATTGGATTTTTACATTACAAACACTGGAACCGTGGGGGTTAAATAGGGAGTATGAGATCAGTTATTAAATGTGTTAATTGATATACATAATATTGTTTAATCCATGTTTATATATTAATTCCTTTTTTTGTTTCATTATTATAGGTTCCTTAACGCTTTGGTAATGTATCCCCCTTCTTTCTCCTGGACACTATTTTCCTTTTTCTTTCTCTTTTCCTTTTTGTCCTTTCTATGCATTCTCTCATTTTGTAACGTTTCTCCTTTCTCTTATTATCTACGGCTTCTTATACATCTCTTAGTTTGCCATGCGCACTATCTCTCCTTCCCCTGCTTTTCCTCGGCGCTCCTCGGCTCTCTCGGCTATTTTCGTATTCATCCTTGGACGCATGCGCACTTCTCCGGAGTTCTTTATTCCTTTGCGCCTGCGCTGTTCTTCTTTTGTTTCTCTGCGTCTTCGGTTCACTTTGACGCATGCGCGTTACCCTGTACTTCACTTCGGCTTGTTTCGGGTCTCCTCGGCGATATCACATGACGGACAGGATATTACGTCATGGCCTTATATAAGGTCCTTTCTCACACCGCTATACCACAGCTCTGGGACTGCCGTTTGGAACTTTGCTTCTGATACAGGTAAAAATTATCACTTCTATCAGCACTTCTAGATCCTTTTTTGCCATTTATTTCTTTCTTTCGGTGTTTTGGGGATACATTTCCATTAGCCCTCTCATGTGTTCTTATTTTGGGGTTGATATACCGCGTATTTTACATAGGACCTGCAGATTGCGGTGCTATTACTCTGTCAATCAGGCTGTCATTTTTACCAGACCTTTCACGATTCTGACCTCTTATGGGGTAATATATTGAATATATACTGTTCGTTACTGTCATGGTTTATAGATCGGTTTTTTATGAACCGGACTTTCTTTTGCCCATATAGATCCTGGATTGAAGGATATATAATATCTATTGGTTTAAATATATTATATTTTATTATATATATGCAATCGGATATAGATTATTCTTTTTTTCTTATTATTTTTTCTCTCCTGAGAGTTCACATATATGTAAGGTTGTTATGTAACAATATCATTGTAGTTTGTGTTCATTATGAGAAATAAGTTGTTTCACATATTTTGTACTTATATTGTATTATGTTTTTTTCATATAGATTGTACCCTTGACAAAGACCATTTTATGGTCGAAACGTTGGGAAAATTTTCTGTTGTATCCTGTTGTCATGGCTGTGAACTCCCAGAACTAACTACTATTACAATAAAGAATTTATTATTCAATATAAGACTTTTTTTCTTAGAGTGCTGGAGGTTGTTCTACTATATTGGCCAATATACTACGTGGCTCTGTGCTGTATACTACTTCGCTGTGCAATATACTACGTGGCTCTGTGCTGCATACTACGTCACTGGGCAATATACTACGTGACTGGGCAATATACTACGTGGCTCTGTGCTGTATACTACGTGACTGGGCAATATACTACGTCACTGGGCAATATACTACATGGCTGCGCAATATACTACGTCACTAGGCAATATACTATGTTGTTGGGCAATATACTACGTGACTGTGCAATATACTACGTGGTTGGGCAATATACTACGTTGCTGGGCAATATACTACGTCACTGGGCAATGTACTGCGTGACTGGGCAATATACTACGTGGCTGGGCAATATACTACGTGGTTGGGCAATATACTACGTGGACATGCATATTTTAGAATACCCGATGCGTTAGAATCGGGCCACCATCTAGTATTAATAATATTCCCATTGTTACTTGGCATGGGGTCTCCATGGCAATCACTGACAATGCACAATTGTGGGTGGTCTGTGAGGATAAAGAGGGGGCCCCATCCCTCATATAACCCTCTAGCTAACGCAGTTACCAGTGACAGCAGCATTGGGGGGGATTATATGGCTGTGGTCAGTACCGGCCCAGATCGCAGCTGTTGCGGCACCTTAATAAGTCACAATATTATTGTCCAACTCGGAGGAATATTGCGACATTTGGCATTAGTACAAGAAATGGCAGAGGGCCAACGTGAGAAGAAGATATTATCCGCACCCTCATTGTTACAGAGTAAGTGGTGCTCTGTCCACAGCAGCGGTGAGTGCGCTAACAGCAGATACATCTCTTGGCCGGGAGACTTCGGTGACACTCCATTACATCGGCCTTCACTTACACTGCTACTGGAATATCCGAGAGCGGAGGAACTGCCGGAATTCCACCTGTGCTCTGCTCCAGGCCAATTCACATCTCTCTACCTTAATTATAATGACAGATCGCAGGACTCAAGAGATATCTTCAGAGAGGAAGAGGAGCTGATCTCTAGTGCCACCTATGAGAAGTAGCTTGAGTACAGACAGAGAGCAGGGCGCTAGCTCTGTCACAGTGGTAATTGCAGGTGCTTGTTTACCCTGAGACAGCTACCCATCATTACAGGTCTCTGAAATTCACTTCAAAATCAGTTTAAAGGGGTTGTCCACTACTAGTATAACACCTTTGTCTTAGAAAATATAAAAAATTCTGAAGTCACCAGCTAGGGGGGCATTCACCCCCCCCCACGCAGATTTCCAGCAATGCAGCAATGAGATGATAGGCTGAATCTTTTAGAAGGAATCTGTCACCCCAAAAATGGCCTATAAACTAAGGCCACCGGCATCAGGGGCTTATCTACAGCATTCTGGAATGCTGTAAATAAGCCCCCGATGTAACCTGAAAGATAAGAGAAACCGGTTATATTATACTCACCCAGGGGCGGTCCCGATGCAGTCCGGTCCGATGGGCGTCGCGGTCCGGGTCTGGCACCTCCCATCTGCATACAATGTCATCCTCTTCTTGCTGCTGTAGATAAGCCCCTGATGCCGGTGGCCATAATTTATAGGCGATTTTTGGGGTGCCATTCCCTTTAAACAGACTTGTACAGTGAACATAAGGGAGTAGGAAGTTAGGTATAGTGTGAATTGAACCATTCTAATTAATGTGCAGGCAGTCCCTTTTAGAAATAAAGGACCCCTGTAGTGTCAAGAAGGATGTCTTTTGTGCATGAGACAGAGATATTTAGATTAAACAGGTGATTAAGTCAGGATGCCTATTGTCACTTCAGAAAGTACATGCTGCAAAGCTTTGTCCCCCCCAGGGGAAATGTTATAAAGGTACCTTCACACATAACGATATTGTTAACGATATCGTTGCTATTTGTGACGTAGCAACGATATCGTTAATGAAATCGTTCTGTGTGACAGCGACCAACGATCAGGCCCCTGCTGGGAGATCGTTGGTCGCTGAATAAAGTCCAGAACTTTATTTCGTCGCTGGACTCCCTGGAGACATCGCTGGATCGGCGTGTGTGACACCGATCCAGCGATGTCTTCACTGGTAACCAGGGTAAACATCGGGTAACTAAGCGCAGGGCCGCGCTTAGTAACCCGATGTTTACCCTGGTTACCATGCTAAAAGTAAAAAAAAAACAAACGCTACATACTTACCTACTGCTGTCTGTCCTCCAGCGCTGCGCTCTGCTCTCCTCCTGTACTGGCTGTGAGCCGGAAAGCAGAGCGGTGACGTCACCGCTCTGCTTTCCGGCTCCCAGACAGTACAGGAGGAGAGCAGAGAAGCAGAGCGCAGCGCTGGAGGACAGACAGCGGTAGGTAAGTATGTAGCGTTTGTTTTTTTTTACTTTTAGCATGGTAACCAGGGTAAACATCGGGTTACTAAGCGCGGCCCTGCGCTTAGTTACCCGATGCTTACCCTGGTTACCGGCATCGTTGGTCGCTGGAGAGCGGTCTGTGTGACAGCTCTCCAGCGACCAAACAGCGACGCTGCAGCGATCCGGATCGTTGTCGGTATCGCTGCAGCGTCGCTAAATGTGAAGGGGCCTTTACTGCAATAGCAAGCCTAGACTTGAAGTCTCCCAGGGAACGTTACAAATATCGAAGTCTGTAGAGGTCGTATCGTGATGGGACATATATTTTCAGCTTCAGGATGAATCATGGAAAAAGATGCTTGTATTTTCATAGCTGTAACACCTGCCAATAAGCCCCAAATCAATAGTGGCCAAATAACTGAGACCAGCCATGTAATCTCTGGGTAAAGATAAAAGCCCAATAAAAATTGTGGTGATCTCGAATTTCTGCAATCATTAGGAGCAAAGTTATTGCATAAATTAAAAATTTCATAAAATCCTAAGGGGTTGAGAATAACCTGGCCCACGTGAGGTCATCAAGTGTGAGTGTAACTTAGGTGCTGATAAAAGCCAAGCCGAATTATGATCTTGGTTCCTGTAGAGAGAAACACATCTTGTATGCATAAATCACATTCACTGAACATCCCCAAGCGAAGTGCTGTCAGCTAAGTTGACTTATCTCTGTGAGCGGTGTAGTAAGTTTCTTCCGTTATTCATTTTTATTTTATGTACTGTAACTGCTGTATTGTTTTGTCCCCTTTGTAAAATCTTTTGTAATTTTTTTTATAAACACTGCCTCATTTTGGATTAAATAGAAAATGTATTAGATCTGTTCCTTTTGTTCTGTAAGCTGTGCCCATACATTACCAGAACCAGGCCTCCAATCAGCCTGTTTAAAACATGACTGATGGTGGCAGTGAGTAGTCTGTTATCGTGGAGTTTACAGAGACTATATCTGGGGTGTACACATGCGTTGAAATTGGAGGGGTATGTACCATACGTTGTTAACTTTCTGACAACTGGAAACTTTCAAAAACTACAAGAAGCAAAATGAACATAAACTCTGCTGCGACTAATGAAGTAAAAAGCAGATGAGCATTTAAATAACATACGATTCTTAGTAACACTGTTTTTGATCAAAAATAGAATAAAAGCTACCCTACCATCGGCAAGGTGACCCTGATCGAGATGGTCCTACATTGTCTAATATTAAAAACCTTACCATGTGTCAAAGTTGACCTCAGTGTGTGAATAAGGGCAGACAAAGGACAAGGTCCCGAACTGGGCTGAACAGCAGTTCAGAGCTTTGATTAGGCCATTCCAAAACATTTACATGATTCCCCTGAAACTACTCGAATGTTGCTTTAACAGTATACCCTGGATCATAGTCTTGCTGGAAGGTGAACCTCTATCCCAGTCTCAAATCATTGACAGACTGAAACAGGTTGTGCTCAAGAATATTCCTGTATTTCACACCACACATCTTCACATCGACTGGGGCAAAATTCCATATCCATGCTACCAAAAGACAGCCCCTAATGGGATTATTGTGTGTTTTTTGGCCCTTCTATTATAACTAACCTTAGGGCATAATATATGCTGTCATCCCATTTCATTTACCTTTAAAGTGATATAAAGATACTTCTATATTTCTTTATTTGCATGTTTGGTGCTGTTTTTGCATTTTTTGCAGGTTATGTACATATAGTTCATGATTAC
This sequence comes from Ranitomeya imitator, assembly GCF_032444005.1. Lineage (NCBI taxonomy): Eukaryota > Metazoa > Chordata > Amphibia > Anura > Dendrobatidae > Ranitomeya > Ranitomeya imitator. Next base: position 374,570,757 of record NC_091283.1, read on the forward strand.
ATCATCATTTTTTACCCATTATATGAATACATAATCTGCCTTTATATATATTGTTTATATATCTTTATTATACACTGCTCAAAATAATAAAGGGAACACTTAAACAACAGAATATAACTCCAAGTAAATCAAACTTCTGTGAAATCAAACTGTCCACTTAGAAAGCTACACTGATTGACAATCAATTTCACATGCTGTGCAAATGGAATAGACAACAGATGGAAATTATTGGCAATTATCAAGACACACTCAATAAAGGAGTGGTTCTGCAGGTGGGGACCACAGACCACATCTCAGTACCAATGCTCTCTGGCTGATGTTTTGGTCACTTTTGAATGTTGGTTGTGCTTTCACACTCGTGGCTGCATGAGACAGACTCTACAACCCACACAAGTGGCTCAGGAAGTGCAGCTCATCCAGGATGGCACAACAAGGAGAGCTGTGGCAAGAAGGTTTGATGTGTCTGTTAGTGTAGTGTCCAGAGGCGCTACCAGGAGACAGGCCAGTACACAGGAGACAGGCCAGTACACCTGGAGATGTATAGGGGCCCGTAGGAGGGCAACAACCCAGCAGCAGGACCACTACCTCAGCCTTTGTGCCAGGAGGAGCATTGCCAGAGCCCTGCAAAGTGACCTCCAGCAGGCCACAAATGTGACTTTAACTGCACAAACGGTTAGAAACCGACTCCATGAGGATGGTCTGAGTGCCTGACGTCCACAGATGGGGGTTGTGCTCACAGCCCAACACCGTGCAGGACGCTTGGCATTTGCCACAGAACACCAGGATTAGCAAATTCGCCACTGGCGCCCTGTGCTCTTCACAGATGAAAACAGGTTCACACTGAGCACATGTGACAGACGTGACAGAGTCTGTAGACGCCATGGAGAGTGATCTGCTGCCTGCAACATCCTTCAGCATGACGGGTTAGGCAGTGGGTCAGTAATGGTGTGGGGTGGCATTTCTTTCGAGGGCCGCACAGCCCTCCATTTGCTTGTCACAGGTAGCCCGACTGCCATTAGGTACTGAAATGAGATCCTCAGACCCCTTGTGAGAATATATGCTGGGGCGGTTGGCCCTGGGTTCCTCCTAATGCAGGACAATGCCAGACCTCATGTGGCTGAAGTGTGTCAGCAGTTCCTGCATGATGAAGGCATTGAAGCTATGGACTGGCCCGCCTGTTCTTCAGACCTGAACCCGATTGAACACATCTGGGACATCATGTCTCGCTCCATCCACAAACGTCACACTGCACCACAGACTGTCTAGGAGATGGCGGATGCTTTAGTCCAGGTCAGGGAGGAGATCCCTCAGGAGACCATCCGCCGCCTCATTAGGAGCATGCCCAGGCATTGTAGGGAGATCATACCGTCATGTGGAGGCCAAACACACTACTGAGCATCATTTCCTTGTCTTGAGGTATTTCCACTGAAGTTGGATCAGCCTGCGATTTGATTTTCCACTTTGATTTTGAGCATCATTCCAACTCCAGACCTCCATGGGATATTAGTTATGATTTACATTGATCATTTTTAGGTTTTAGTGTTCTTAACGCATTCAACTATATTATGAATAAAGATTTACAACTGGAATATTTCATTCAGTGATATCTAGGATGTGGGATTTTAGTGTTCCCTTTATTTTTTTGAGCAGTGTATATATTTGTATTTGTACTTTTACACATCTATTTACATTATTTCTAATGCAACATCTCTTTAGGGTTATGTTTTAACTCTTTGTCAGCATCTTATGGTCACTGGTGTACTGAGCGGGTACACACTTTGTGTCGTCAACACCGTGTTTTTATCTATTTCCTTTTTCGGTCTTCAATAAATTTTGAATTATGTCACCTACTGGTCTGCACTCCTATTTTTTGAGCGGTAAAGAAAAAATCTGCGGCACTCACCCCAATGTAGCAGTGAAGACGTGAAGCTTTAATGGAGAAAATAAGTCAATATTACATCCATCAGGACATAAGGTAAGCAGGAGGGTGCGGTAATGGAGCTTGGACGACGGCCGTTTCGCACGTAGTGTGCTTCGACGGGTCCAGGACCCGTCGAAGCACACTACGTGCGAAACGGCCGTCGTCCAAGCTCCATTACCGCACCCTCCTGCTTACCTTATGTCCTGATGGATGTAATATTGACTTATTTTCTCCATTAAAGCTTCACGTCTTCACTGCTACATTGGGGTGAGTGCCGCAGATTTTTTCTTTACCGCTCATATGAATCCTTGATGCTTTATTATCGTGCAGAGCACCACTACCCCCAGCATGCGTGACACCTGGCAACTTGGGATTCCGTTCTAAGTCCTGATTATATTTTGTCGCTCTAGTGCCATCCATTTCTATTTATTTTTTATGATTGATTACTCCTATTTTTTGACCATACAGTTATTACAGTGAGAGCAGGAGCGGCAGATGGGAGTATTCATCTGCCGCTCATGCGCTCTGCCGCTCATGCGCTGTAAATAATTTAAAAAAGAATGGCGTGAGTTCCCCCTATATTTGATAACCATGGAGACAAAACTCACAGCTGGTAGCTGCAACCCTCAGCTGTCAGCTTCAGCAAGGCTAGTTATTAATGATAGAAGGGTCCCCACGCTGTTTCTTTTAAATTATTTAAATAATTTTAAAAAATGGCGTGGGGTCCCCCCATTTTTCACAACCAACCTTACTAAAGCTGACAACTAGGGGCTGTAATTCTCCGACTGGAATGGGGCCATGGATATTGTCCTCCCCCAGCCTAAAAATAGCAGCCCGCAGCTGCTCAGAAAAGGCACATCTATTAGATGCGGCCAATTCTGGTGCTTTGCCCGGCTCTTCCCACTTGCCCTGTAGTTCTGGCAAGTGGGGTTCATATTTGTGGGGTTGATGTCACCTTTGTATTGTCCGGTGACATCAAGCCCACGGATTAGTAATTGAGAAGCGTCTATAAGACACCTATGCATTACTAGTCCTATAGTTGCATGGTAAATAAAGACACAGCCAGAATAAAGTCCTTTATTAGAAATAAAACACAGTTTTCCATTTTTATTGAAATGCCTAATTCCATCGAAGCCTTTGTTCTCCTGTAATAAAAGTAAAATTAAAAAAAACAATATACCATACATAATTAGTGTTGAGCGA